>NC_081800.1:13893974-14130157 GCF_963082965.1 Carassius carassius
TGAAATGGGCAAATCATTGCAAAGTCTTAACGCTTAATAATGAATAACTGTGTGTCTATGTCTACTTTGAGGAATAGCTGGGATGCACCTGGGCCGTGTGTCTGCAGCAGAGGTGCTGTCCTCATAGATTTTCAGCATGATCTCTGTGCATTCATCTTTAGGCTCCTTCAGCCTGTTAAAGATCAAATTAGACTGAAAAAAAAAATCACATAAAAGCCCTAGTATACAGTATATGAGTATGGGACGGGTGAGTCCAAAATCAGCTTGGCAAGTGTCAAAATGTGTTTATATATAATAATGGTTTCCATTTTAATATGCTTAAAATTTCAGTTTTGCCATTGCAGTAATAAATTCTATTTTAAAATATATTAAAAAGGCAAACAAATTTAAAGCAATGTTTCACAATAGAACCATTTTACTTTTACAGATCCCTAAATTTGAACATTTGTGTATATAGTATAGATTATTAATAGTACTCTATAAGTGATGTGAATGATACTGTACATCAAGCTCTCCATTATCTGGGCTCGAGATGCTCTTTCACTTTTGCTATGGAGCGAATTTAGGGGCCTATTTGTCTGGAAATAGTGGTCAAATAGGAGTTCTCCTGTTTTAACTGAAGCAGATCATGAATTTGTGCTGAAAAGAAAAGGTAACGTCAAAAAAAAAAGACAACTAGATATGGTAACTCCAATATAGCTGCAGTGAGCAGATAAATCTTTTATATATAAATAATATATAAATATAAAACGCATTAATATACTTACACACCTTCATAAATCTCCTGTTCATTTGCCATCCTTTGTAATGTCTCCTCCCAAATCTAAAAACAAAATTGATGGCACAGTGAGCTGTGTTCTCCACGTCCTCCTAATGTCAGTAGGCTATTGGAAAATATTGGCATCTCACCTCCTCGAACATGGCCCGCATGAGCTCGACTGAGGAGTACTCTGATGAGATCTGTCTGTCCACCTGAACAAGCTTCTCCAAAATCTCATTCATGGTGTCAGGTTTGCTGAGTGAATGGTGCTTGGTCAGGTCTCTGTGAATCTCCTGCACCTGGTCTTTGAGCTTCTGGATTCCCATCTGTAAAGTCTAGTTGAACAGACATGGAGAACAATATTTGCAGTACATAGGTCAGTTGGTCATAGGTCATAGGTCAGTTGGACATAGTTGGACATAGTTGGACATCAGTTGGACATAGGTCAGTATAGGTCAGTTGCAGTACAATATTTCAAAACTTTTTGTCCTATGGAAATATGTGTTTAGGGGTTGGACTTTATGGTTACATATTATAATATCATTTTAATTTGTTACATTAGCCTGGAAAAAGGCTAAAAATAAAATAAAACGGACTGAAGCTCACCCTGTAGCTGTTCTCCGCCAGCTGATGTAACGGTGTGAAGTCCTGTGCACCACCGAGGAGCACAGTGACATGTCACTCATGGCTGGAGAGTGACACTGCACTGACAGAGATGATTGCATCCTGCAGGACGATGATAAAAAGATTAACTGAATATGTTTAAGTGTTGCTTTATTAATAAGCAAATTTAGTCTTCTAGTCTAAACAGACTCACAGTCCACTGGCATTTCCCAGACCTGAAGCCACACTCCCTGTAGTGGACACTGAACGCCATTGCCCCAACAGAAAGAACGGCTCCAGGCAGCAAGCGAACTAGGAGCTATACTCTGTGTTTATCTGCATAGACAGATTACAGCAGATATAACTTTTGCAACGACTTATCTAACATATTTGAATTTAGTAAACTAACCTTACTGCTCTGTGCTGGTCTAAGTCTGTGTGGTAGTTTCACAATCTTCTTTAGTCTCTCCATTAATTGCTGCGTGAGATCAAATCAGTCAATTATGATTTTATTATTGGTACCATGCCCTGAAATAGTTTTATTTGTATTATTTAATAAAAATATTTTTTTTTATTTGTACCCACATATCCCATGTCCAAGAACTCAAACTTATATGCTGAGCTTAGGAAGGCTGAACATGTGACAAGATGAATTCAATGGAAACATGTCTGAAAGCAAGAAGAATATGTGAACATTAAGATTCATGAAGACATGAAGAAAAGGCGATTACCTGGAGAGTTGACAGCAGCGCTGCGAGATGAGATAACTGCTGTTTGAAGGCTCTCTCCTTCTCCTCATGCTGACTAGAAAATAAAAACACAAAAGAAGATTAGTGTTCCTATAAGTGTAAATAAGTGTTCCTTAATAAAAATCTTTGGTCATCCTTTGCCTTTGTCATTTTGTGTGCGTGCTTAGATTACATATATTATTAATATTAATATGCAGTATTACAATATTTATATATCTCAATTATATCTCAAACTACAGTATATTAAATATAATTTATAGTGATACACTGAAATTAAAATTGTGATACCAATAATTATGTTATGGTTGATAACTGATAAATGGCAGATATAAAAATTTTAAATACTGAAACCTCTGATAACTTTTTATTCAAATGTAATATTTCACTGCACTATTAAACATTTGTGATCGATATATTTTTGTCAGACAAGTAAGTGCTTTAATGTCATTTTAATGTAGAATAGGTTTTATTTTTCTATATACTTATTTTTAAGTGATCTATATATATTTATTTACCTCCGTGCTGCCTTGAGTAGAATCTTTGTTCTTTCTTCTAGTCTTTCCTAAAGAAAACAAAAAATGTATGTGAATCACCAATTTCAAAATGATGACACGTTTTTTTAATATCCAAGTGCAGCCAGAGAGATTAAAGGGATAGTTCACCCAAAAATGAAAACTCACCCTCTTGTCGTTCCAAACCCGCAAGACCTCCGTTCATCTTTGGAACACAAATTAAGATATTTTAGATTTAGTCCGAGAGCTTTCTGTCCCTCCATTGAAAACCTATGTACGGTATACTGTCCATGTCCAGAAAGGTAATAAATTCATCTTCAAAGTAGTCCATGTGTCCATGTTTATTTTAACTCAGAGGGAGTGTCAGCCACGTTAAAAAAGTTAACAGCTTAATTCATTTGTGGATTAATGCGTATTGGAGACGGGAACCATTTCAAACGATTCAGTTCGAATCGGTGAACATGTTCAAGAACAACCAGTTAAACCAAATGATTCGGACCCGGAAGAGAAGACAGTGTAGAGAGAAGTCGTAGTTTTTGTTATTTTTGGACCAAAATGTATTTTCGATGCTTCAAAAAATTCTAACTGACCCTCTGATGTCACATGGACTACTTTGAAGATGTTTTTCTTACCTTTCTGGACATGGACAGTATACCGTACACACAGCTTCAATGGAGGGACTGAGAGCTCTCGGACTAAATCTAAAATATCTTAAACTGTGTCCCGAAGATGAATGGAGGTCTTATGGGTTTGGAACGACACGAGGGTGAGTCATTAATGACATAATTTTCATTTTTGAGTGAACTATCCCTTTAAGTTAAGTAATTGTGCATGAAACCTGCATATTATTGAACAGAGTGCAGATGGTGCTCTCTTCTTCATCCACGTTGGCCCTGACCTCTCCAATCATGGCTTTCCCTTACGAAAGGAAAATATATTTACCAATATATTTCTCAAAATATATTGTGATATTTTGTAATATATTATTTTCCCTTTTTATTTTCTAATATATTATATATTTGAATACATTTAATAATATATTGATGATACATATATTGCATAATATATTGCAAAATATACAAATGATTGCTGCTTTCAATATATTGCAATATATTGGAAAAAATAAATATATATAAGAACATATGCCTAATATATTACATGATATTTTCCAATATACTGCAATATATTTTTGTTTCATAAGGGTTGAGCAGAATAATGGCTTCTCGCGCTGATGTCTGAAGCTCCTTAACAGCTGAGGAGAGTGAAATGACTTCAATAGGTTCTTCACAGCTCCACACAGTACAGACACAGATGAAAGAACACATTACAGTGGAAGAAAAGAATGGGAGAGAAACTCACTAAGACGGCTTGGTCCAATTTTTCACAGCCTTGTATATAAGCTGTCTCAATACAAGTGCAGTGTGCTCTGTTCTCCCTATGGAATTAGACAAACCCAGATTATTTTGAAATCAGATGTGCGATATGCTAATTTTATGCTCTGTGAGTTCAGTTTTTAACTCAAACTTGCGTGTCTCTGAAGCAGTTGATGCAGAGCATGGACTTTTTCTCCATTGAAAACATGATGTAGAGTTCCTCATGGAGGGCTGCAATCAGACAGAAACTGCTTGAATCTCAAAGCTTTAGCTTTAAAGACTTGTTTTTGGAATGAATTTGAAATAAATTTTATTCATTTATATTTTGCTGGTAAAACATGAGAAGTGGTTTAAGTCATTCAAACACACGCCACATTTTTTGTGGGCTTCTTTGGTTCGCTTTGCCAAGGAGACAATCTCGTGGCAGGAAAACATCTAGGCTTTGTGGGTGGTTTTCCTGCAGTCTCGTCTCATTGCATCCACATCCTGGGGTTTGTGACAGAACATTTAAATACGTCAAAAGCTGTCACTGGGGCAGTACCTTTTCAAAAGGTACACTTTTTGTACCTTTTAGGTACTAATATGTACACTTTAGGTACTACTATTTATGTGGACTCTTTAGGTACCAAGGTGTGCCCCAGTGACAACTTTAGTAACTTTTTTTCTGAGAGTGTATAGGCAAATTGTTGGATTTAATTTATGCCAGCACTTAAAAGCCTTTGACATTCCAATAAATTAGTCCCTATAAACCCTATACCTTTCTTACAATCGACAGCAAGGTCGCATTCGGATCTGCATAAATTCCAAAAAACAACCAATGGATAAAACCCCCCACCTACCCTTTTTTTTTCTTTTCAATAATCTGTTTCACTAGGATACATTTGTTGAAAATGTACTTATCCTTGAGCCATCAAAGACGTAGATGAGTTTGTTTATTTTATCGGAACAGATTTGGAGAAATATAGCATTACATCACTTGCTCACCAATGGATCATCTGCAGTGAATGGGTGCCGTCAGAATGAGAGTTTAAAAAGCTAATAAAAACATCAAAATAATCCACAAATAATTGACAACTCCAGCCCATCATTTTATGTCTTGTAATAAATCTTGTATCTTGTTATAAACAAATTCTTCATTTAGATGCTTCCATCTAAAACCTCTATCATATTTTCTTTAGTAAAAAATGTCCAAATGCCTTGATGGATTTGTTTATTACAAACACACAGCTTTTCACTTCATAAGACATTAACTGATCACATGGATAGTTGTCATGCTTTAGTTTGGACTCTGACTCACTGAAAATGGGACATTTCCAAACTCCCTGAAAACAGCAGTTCTTAAGCCCCTCCTGAAAAAGAGTAATCTTGATAACACCATTTTGAGCAATTTTAGACCAATATCTAATCTTCCTTTTATAGGCAAAATTATAGAAAATGTAGTTTTTAATCAGCTGAACAAATACTTAAACTCAAATGGATACCTGGACAATTTTCAATCTGGTTTCCGACTGCATCACAGCACAGAGACAGCACTCATTAAGATAATAAATGATATTCGCTTAAATTGTGACTCTGGCAAAATATCAGTGCTGGTATTACTAGATCTCAGTGCTGCGTTTGACACTGTCAATCATAACATACTACTAGAGAGACTGGAAAACTGGGTCGGGCTTTCTGGGATGGTACTCTGGGATGGTTCAAGTCATACTTAGAAGGGAGAGGTTATTATGTGAGTCTAGGAGAGCATAAGTCTAAGTAGACATCCATGACATGTGGAGATCCACAAGGGTCAATTCTTGCACCGCTCTTGTTTAGCTTGTATATGCTCCCACTAAGTCAAATAATGAGAAAGAACCAAATCACAGCTATGATGATGATACCCAGATTTACCTAGCCTTATCTCCAAATGACTACAGCCCCATTGACTCCCTCTGCCAATGCACTGATGAAATTAATAGTTGGATGTGCCAGAACTTTCTTCAGTTAAACAAGGAAAAAACTTTGTCACAAAGTCATTGCATTTGGAAACAAAGATGAAGTTTTCAAGGTGAATGCATAACTTGGCTCTAGGGGACTTATATCTCATAATTCTGACTTTTCTTCTAAAAAGAAATTGTTTTTCTTTTTTTTCGTAGCGTGGTGGATACAGGCTTCCACATTACTATTATAATTTAAAATTGTCATAATATATAAGTGATTTGTCATAATAAGGTGATCAATGATTAAATAAAGTAAATACCTACCCACAGAGAGGGCAAGTTAGTCGGCTGTCCACGGCTCTTCCACGCAGGCAGCTGGCACACAATGTGTGGTAACAGTCCGGTAGGCATGGATGCTCAAACTGTTCTTGGCACAAGTGGCACACCAGAGGATGGCAGTTGGCACTGTCCAGGCCATAGAGATTATCCAAAGGGGTAAAAATATCTCCAGACATCTGAGAATATAAAGAGAACTTTAGATATGGTATATGTTCATATTTAATTCAATTTGCATTGATTATTTGAATACCTTTTCCTGTCCGAGTGCTTCGGCCAGGTGGAATGAATGTCGTGTCCTGTGAGGGTTCCTAGGTGCAGGACATGACTTCAGGAACAAACAATAAATGGACACTCCTGTATCTGCTGGATGAAGGGTGATATGTTTGGGCCAGAAGATTGATTACACAACACAACTCAGATGCCATTGTCTGTCAAAAGCAGAGCCATGGTAGCTAAAATCAAATCACACAGTAGATCTTTCTTAATCTAATATGGAAACTAACATGTCATATCAGAATAATGATGTCACTAAAAACATGTTTTCATACATAGAATTTAAAAGGATAGTTCTTCCGAACATGAAATCTATGTCATCATTTCCTCATCTACTAATCATTCCAAATTCGTCACGAAATGACTTTAATGTGTGGGTCACACGGTTTTTTTTTTAAAACAAGATTATCGCTATTCTGTTCCATTGTGAACAATTAAGTCATATTTTTATATGGTCAAATCGTAGTGACTTTTTTGATAACTATTATTATTGGGAAAATCGTCTATTATTATTTCCAAGAACAGATAAATCGAGCACATCGATTACATCAGCGCTGGATTATTCAGCCTGTGACGTCACGCTCGCGCAGTCGTGGTTCTTCCTTTCGACGAAATTTCTCGCTATGGCGCCTGTTGTAAGTGCGAACACACGGAACTAGTGAATAAAATAACAAATGTTTCCATTCGTTATCAAATAAAAATATCATTCGAGACTGAATATTAAACAATATCGCTGTCATAAAATAAGTTTAGTAATAACCCAGTACGAAAAGCAATCGTTATATATCATTGAATGAACCCCGTGCATCCACATTCACAAGGAGCTTAATTCAGCCCTAGCGCGCAGCTCCGTAACACTTTTACTATGTTTTTTTGTATTTTATTTTGAAGATAATGACACGATATATATATTCCATAAGTATGTTTTATATATATTTAATTGCAGAGGAAACACCAGAGCTCTAAAGGTGGAAAGAAGAAGAAGCAGGTCCTGAAGTTCACGCTGGAATGCACGCACCCCGTTGAAGATGGCATTATGGATGCTGCAAACTTTGTGAGTAGATCAAACCCTTATAAAGCCTTATTGTGTGAAACGGTCTTTATTATACAGATAACAGCCAGCTGAGTTTGTATCTTGTCATTTGCATGTGTGGTTACAGGAGCAGTTCCTACAGGAGCGCATTAAAGTCAATGGTAAAGCTGGAAACCTGGGAGGTGGAGTGGTCACCATCGAAAGAAGCAAGAGCAAAATCACAGTTTCTTCTGAGGTGCCCTTCTCCAAGAGGTGTGTGTTTTGATATATCTTGACTTCGTTTTGCCAATTTTATTTTTAACTGCAACTTTTTGCATTTTATTCCACTGTCATCTATTCCGCAGGTACCTTAAATACCTCACAAAGAAATACTTAAAGAAGAACAATCTCAGAGACTGGTTGCGTGTTGTGGCTAACACTAAAGAAAGCTATGAGCTTCGCTACTTCCAGATCAACCAGGATGAGGAAGAAGAAGAGGATGAGGATTAAACTCTTGCAGTGTTTTTTTTTTTTTACATTTAAATAAATTCACGCATGACTACATTTTATATATCCAGATGTAGTTCTTTATCACTGACGTTTCGATGTTAGGTAAACACACACCTATTTATTCATAGTTATCCACCACAAATACTTTTAAAGTCACAATGAAGTGGCATCAGATCTTCTATATTGTGGCGAACATCTGAGGAACAGATTACAAGAAATTATTTGGTTTTAATGCATCGGTTGTTTGAATTTTTTTGGCAGTGCATTCAAAAGTGGAGACATGAGCTTGCAAGGGCAGGTGTATGTTTTGATTTTACAGAAAGGTCCAGTTATGATACTTTGATTAAACATTGTCAAAGTCAAAACTTTTTTTAAATAAATGAAATGTGCACAAATTAACTCCTATAACATGCGTTTGGAAAATAAATAGTGTGAATTTTCACTTAATGCCAATTAAGACAACAGCACACTGTTCTGCTAACTTGAGGGATTAAAAAAAAAAGCATATGCATGGTTAAAAAAAACTGCAGCAACATATACCAACTTATGTGAACCTTTATTTAATATTAAGAAAAAAAAATAACATTTCAGAATTCAGAATAGAAGTAGGAATTCCAGTTTCTGGACATATACTGCTTTAACAAATGAACAGATTACAAGCTTGTTGCTAGCTGACAAACTGGATGGATTCTTGAATGGACTGACAAACAGATTATGAAACAAATGTAATCACAGTTTAAGCCCAGGTGAACACAAAGAAATGGCACAGTATTCAACATATTGCATGAAATGATGCTCTGTAAAGACACTGTTGTCCCAGATGATGGGACAATCCTACTCTTCTCAACATCAAGTCCATCGTTTCCTAAATATGCTAACATCAACCCATGAGAACAGCATTTCTGTAGTTTACAAGGACAGGAACATTAAATGATTTACATTTCTAAAAAAGGGAGAATTAATTTTAATAAAAATCTCACAGCTGATGTCTCATTTGCATTGCAGGAGTTGACAACACTTCCCTGATCTGATTAACAAAAGTCTGTATCCTAAAAATGGACAGGAAAAAAAACCTTACCTATTAACAATGTATTCTTTTGATTCAAGGAAAAGTATGTTCTTATGTATGGTGACGATAACACGGAGTTGGAAGTAATGAAAGTGATGTTTAAAAGATGAAGTGCCCCACAACACTTGAGTTGTCATAGGACTAACTGAACATCCTCAGCCTGAAACATCTCACTTAAAAAGGCACAAAAATGGAGTGAGTTTGTCTTTCAGTTAACCCTTAGCCTATTGATAGTCTGCCTTAGAATGATTTAGCACCAGTTTTTGGAAGAGAGCAGACTTGGATCTCCCAGTCATCGTTACGGAAAAACAAAAAACAAAACAATCTGTGATATACTTCCATTAGGAATGTACAAGTAAAGGGGATGGATCCAGTGGAATCCGAGTGCTCAGAGTAGTTGCTGGCTCTATTGTAGAATTTTATTAGGTGTGTGATGCCACAATAACCATTCTCAAACGCCCGAGCCTGGACACCTCAGTTAATGCAACTTCTTTAATACTTTTATCCAACATGTGGCTTGTTTTTCAAAGATGTAATATGAGGTCCAAAAATAAACAAAAATTAACAATCCCATCCCAACCAAACTGTGATTACACAGGTGACCTAGTGAACAGAGGCATTCCATTAAAAAAAGCCCCTAGAGAAAATCTGAATGGTGTCCAATCAGAGAGTGCGCGGGTTGTATTCGGGAAGCTTCTTGAGCTTTTCCTTCTCCTGCTCTGTGTCTTGCCGAGCAATAACCAGGGAGTGCGAATAGCCCATCACCACCTGAAATCACATTGTTTTCAGTTGCAATTCTGCGAGGATGAGAGTCACGTTTCTGACAGCAGAACTCACCTGTTCGGAGTACACACCCTCCAGAGTTTTAACCTCTTGAGCAGTGGTGGATGACTTGGGTTTGTTGTCACCGTAGCCCTAAAATGCCAAATTTAAATATGAGAAACTTGCCATTTTACACTATTTAAAGACGTATGGGTGGAAATCTCTTATGCATGAATATTGTGAAATATTATTACACTTTTAAAATGACTGTTTATTTTAATAGATTTTAAAATGTAATTCATTTCTTTGATAGAAAAGCTTGATTTTCAGCAGTTATTACTCCAGTCTCACTTGATCCTTTGGAATTCATTAAGTCTAAAGAAAACTATGAGCTTCGCTACTTTCAGTTCAACCAGGATGAGGAAGAGGAAGATGAGGATTAAATTGCATTTCTAAAAAGGCCTCAACAGAAGACAGATAAACGTACCAGCTCTCCAAATGTGGGCGATGGTCCCCAGCTAATGGTGCTATCATCAGCTGCTATGATAATACTGCTTTTCCTGAGAGGAGTTATAGACAACATCTAATCAACATTCTGCAAACATTTCGAAATGTTTTATAAAACACATTTTTAGAGTCCTCTGCCTTTACTTACCCACAGGCCAGACTGCGAATTTTCCATCCGCATAGATCCTGCACAGCTTTGGGGTACATTGTGGACTCACGAGACGTGTTTGTCACTCCCCAGAAAAACAGACCACCTGAGGAAAAAGAAGCAGCATTAACCACCAACATTAGGTTGGGTTTTTTTCCCCAGGGAGGAATTACATGCTTACCTGTTTCACTAACAGCAAAAGAACACTGGTAGCCACAGTATATTTGAGTTGCTCCACGGCCAGGGAAGTCAAAGAGCTTGACTAACCGTGGGACCATTTCATCTTTCTGCTCTGTGTGGCCTAGTCGTCCGTATCCCCCAAATCCCCACGAAAACACACGCTTTTGGGAATCCAGCACCAGCTGTGAGGAAGCAACAATTCAGTCTTAATCCATTCACATCTGACTTACACCACAATCCACAAACTTGCTACACACCGTATGATTGGCCCCACATGCTACATCCCGAGCCACAACGTTGGGCACAGGAAGCACCTGGCCATCCTTGGTCTTCTCAATGAAAATGGCCACCCGTCTAGGGATCAGCTCACAGTCAAACTCAATGCGCTGTGCACGAGCGATGAACTTTCCATCTGAGTTATGCCCTTTTATACACAAAGAGTAAATAATCTAAATAGATGCATTTGATAACTGTATTTCAGTTAAGTCCCACTGGACTACAGTTTTACTTACCTAGCTGGCCGTATTCTGGGCAACCAAAAGAATAAATGTTCCCCTTGCAATCCACAATCATAGTGAACTCTGCACCACAGGCCACTTTGACTATCGGCTGCCCGTTGTACTGGATCTGTAGTTAAATCAATGCAGATGTTTTGTGGAGCATTCAACACAGAAAGGACATGTTCCATTAAGTGACTAAGGGAGAGGCTTACTGTAGCTGGGCTGAGCACAGCATCTGTCTGATTGCCCTGACCTAGCTGCCCCAGTTTGTTTTCTCCAAAGGAGTAGACAATACCATTTTCTGTGAGACAAAGCATAAGAACACCACATTCGCAGTTTGCAACAATTATAATTATGGCATTTATATGACACACAAATCGCATTTAGCAAAGGATTGTATACCTGTTAAAGCCATGGTGTGGTTTCTACCACAAGCAGCTGCTACAATAACTTCCTCCCCCAGGCCCTCAACTAGCTTTGGAGCCTCCAATCGTTTAGTGTCTCCATGACCCAACTGCCCTTTTTCATTACGACCTGAGAGGGACCAGAGACAGAAAATAATCTTAACTTAAAGTTGTTTTCTTTTATGAAGATGGCTGGATCCTATAACAGTTTAGTGACCAACTGTTATTATGTGGGAAATTATATACACAAGATTTATTTATAATTTTTTTTTTAAATACTTATAAAGTTATAAATACTGTTTAATCAGCAAAGATGCATTAAATTGTTTGAAAATGACATACCATATTACTTATACATACACATTATATATAGAAATCATCTCTCTCTCTCTCTCTATATATATATATATATATCTCAAACAAATACTGCAGTTTTTGAACTTTCTAGTCATCAAAAAATACTGGGGATAAAATTATCAAGGTTTCCACAAAAATTCTTATTAGATTTTTTTCTATCATAGGAATAAATTACACTTTACAATATATTAGAATAAAAATAATATTTTAAATTGTAATATTTCAAAATATTATTTTAACTGTATCAACCGATGCAGCCTTGGTGAGCATAAGAGACTTCTTGCACACACAAAAAAATATTTTCTAATATTATTTTACACTTAGTCATCAAAACCCTTTAAAAAAAAAAAGAAAAAGAAAAAAAGATTCAGATTTCAATTCTATTCTCTACATTTTCTAAGGCTAAGTTTTTTTTTTTTGGTGTCAATCAGTTACCAGTGTTTTAAGTTACTCTTGACGTGGCGTTTATGGAGGCCAGGTGAAAATCCTGAATAAACCAGGAAAGACTGTTCTTTTGTAAAAACTTACCCCAGCTCCAGAGTTTGCCCTCTGTGGTGATGATGAGACTGTGGGATGCACAGGGTCCAGACACCACACAGCTAACCTGGACATCATTGAGAAATCCATAGCGATGGGGGCCCCACAGATTCTGCCCAAGGTTCCTGTAAGCAGCTGCAAATAAAAGTTTATCAAAATTGAAAATTCTATAAATGATTGCAACCCACACACTTCCTCTTTCTTATTTTAAGTGTGAAGTTGATTTTTGCACCTGGCCGAGATGCTGGTGGTGCAACACAAAATTTCCCTACTCTGAAGTTTTTGCAACAAATCTTATTTAACTCACATAGAAGTGTAAATTCACTGCAGTACAGTTAGCGTGTACTAAAAATTTAAAGTTTTTTTTAAATTATTATTATTAATGTTTTGTTCAGCAAGGATGAATTAAATTGATAAACAAAAAATTGATTGCAAAAAATGCCTACATCAAATAAATGCTGTTCTTTAGAACTTTGTTGACTGAGAAATCCTGAAAATATATATCAGTTTCCACAAAAATATTAGCAGCGCAATGTTTTTTAAATTTGATATTAAGAAATGTTTCTTGAGCACATAACACATTTTATGGCATTTTAGAATGATTTCTGAAGGATCATGCGAGTCCGTAATCACAGGAATAAATCATATTTGAAAACATTAAAATAGAAAACAGTAAGCAAATAATATTTCACAATATTACCGTTTTTACTGTATTGTTGATCAAATAATTGCAGCCTAAGAGAGCATACTGACCCCAATTTGTTTTTAACAGCAGTAAATCCCTCGCATATGCGACTAAATCTTCCCTCTAGCGACTAAATGATGTCTAATATTAGCCAATGGCTAATAAATCCTCAGATTTTACTCGCCAGTGTGTGAGTTGAAGGCTAAGTAAGAGTTTAGCGCACACATATTTCCACTCGCCGAACACTCTCTGACTGAGCACTTCAGAGTTCTTTCTTGTCAAGTGATCTGTGATGTTTTTCAGTTCAACTCAATGGACGTGCAGTGCACCTGTGTTTGACGTACCGTGAGTTCTATGAAGGCGCAGAGAGCGAGAGAGAGAGTCTTACATACATGCAAAATTTATGTTAGTAGATTTTATCCAAAGTGCAAATTAAAGTCTGGTTTCACAATGTCCCATTAACAGATTAACAAAGTTGACTCACTCGGGCAGGAGTACTCTCCTAAGGCCTTTAAATACTATACTGTAACCCAGATTTCTCTGGCTCACGCGTGACCATACCTTGCTGTTTTGGCACTTCTTTTCTGCCAATCAGGTCCCAGTTGGTGGCTCCAAAAATGAGCAACTGACCTTTGACTTTGGGAACCTCAAGTTTCTGCATAAAAGAAAACGCAAGAAATCCATCAACAATCCATTAATAGTTTTCAAACTGAGCTCCAGAGACCCTTAGGGGATACTTGGGTATCAAAGTAAAGATAAATAAATACATAGAACAATAAAAAGTACACTTTCATAGCTATCAAAACCAAAGTGTTGGCCTCAATAATACCTTTGTAATATCATGCTTACTATTTTTCAAAAAGGGGAAATAAGTCTCCATACATATTAAATATACAGCCATTTTTATATTTTCAAGGGATCCCTCCCAAGTCATATTTTGGGGTCCTTGCCATCAAAAGGTTTGAAACCCCTGCACTTATTATATAAATGTATATAATATGTGTGTGCATGTGTCTGTATATGTACACAGAGTTTACAGATACAAAGAAGCAATAAGAGCCTTACAATCTTCTCCTTCACATCATCAGCCACAGTGACCGGCTGCTGACCGGCTTTAGCTGCTGGTTTCCCAGATTTCTTTGTGTTTTCCTGTTCAAAGTCATCAAACTCGTCGTCACTGCTAAACTCCCTGTCCTTTTTCTTTCCTCCACCTCTTTTTCTCTTCATTCCACCGTTCCCAGACACATCTGTCACCTTCTTGCGTGGCATAGTACAAAATCCTACAATTAAAACAAAAAAGTAGCAAGCGAACAGTTTACTGTTCCGACTATAATTTGACAGAAAGAAGAATCAAACGAGCCGAAACATGCCATGCGAATGAAGAAAAGGTCAATGTGATTCAAAACCCTTGCTGGATCAAATAACCAATTATCTCACAGCAAAAGAAAACATGCATATGATCCATGTATTAGTAATGCCAATGTATTATTTCTTCCTATATCTAAAGATATAAATATAAAGCGTAATGGGAGCTGAAGTCTCCTGCTATGCTAACACACTAGCAGCGCTGCAACAAAAGGATCAGCAGCAACGCGTCTGTCTCACTCAGTCTCATTTGTTTCTTTGTTATGTTTTATAATGTAGCCGCCGGTTAGCCTAACGTTACTCTACTTCAACCAGACTAGTAACTAAACTATTCACTTACCCACGTGTTCTATCTACCCCGTCCCGTAAAAATAGTCCAAACCATCAACTTATGCCCCGGGAAAGTGCATTTGAAAGACAACGTATACAGATGTGTACGAAGCAGACGTAGTCGTGTTAGCATGCTACACTGCATCCGACGCCGTAATATTAAACATCGAGAATATTATAACTCACCTGAGTAAAACTTTCCCCGTCTACTTTAAATGCAAATATCTAAGTTAACGGAATATTTACGCGTTAAACGTTACGGCCTGGTCTGTTGTGCTGGAAGATGAGATATTTATGTAAATAGATTTCCTGATTCAGATGCGCTACTTTTGACTGTCCGTCTTCCTCGTTTTTTTTGATTGATTCGGAATCGGAACAAAAGACTTGCAGCCTCGCGCTCAAACCACGTGGGTGCAGCGCACACTCAGGACTGGATATATCGCACACATCTGGCTGCAGATTTCAACGAGTTTGTAGTATAAAATCTCGAAAGAAATGCACATTAAAGTCATTCGTGTAGAGGTGCACAGAAAAGTTTCGCTCACTTTTAAAAATGTAAGTGTAATGTTACCTGTTACTTGGAATGAAAGCGTTGAGCTCGAGGTCTATTTTCTTCGTTTTTTTACTATGTTAGTTTAGGTTTAGAGGTACAATTAAAACACTCGTGTAACTTTCATGGCAGTGAGCGTGTAGTCCACAAAACAATAACACGAGGATGGGATGCAGCCAGCCATAGAGTCCCGTTGACTAGACTGTGTAGTGCCCTCTGCTGAGTTGGAGGACGTACTTTACATCAGAAACAACTGTGTTTACCGCGGAGGACTTAAATACCGACACATTTTTTCATCGTATAATTTTTTTTTATGGCCTGAAAATAATATGCACCTATTCCTACTTCCGACTTCAGCTTAGCTTCTGTTATTCTTACATTGCTTGCATTCTTGTATCCGTTTAAATGAAAGAGTAAAGGAAATTCTGTAGAAGTAGTGTGTATGGTAAGTGTGATAATTACTGAGGCCCAGATAAACACATCCCATGTGACAATAATAATAATAATAATAATAATAATAATAAATGGTTATGCAACTGGAATAGAAAGTAATTTTTCATATAAAACTGTTGCATGTTAATGAGAAGAAAATCAGTAAAAGGCATTCACTGTTCCTGATTAAGATACATATGCACATTAAATGTGGATAAAATTCCATCAAATATGTGTACTTGTTTAAAAGCTAACTGTTGGTTTTTATTTTACCGGTAGATAGCCTATTATTGCTACTCTTTTGAACCATGTTGCATGTTAGGAAACACAGTATGGTGCATTTGAACATGGTTTATGTGTGAAGGGGTTAGGCATTTAAATCAAGTTCTTCAAGACAAGACCAACCTGTTTTATTCTAATAGTCAGGGACAGTGTTCATATAATGCTAAAATATGACTGAACAAAAACCTTGAACAATGGGGAAAATGTGAGCTATTAAGTAGCATAATTTTAATGACCTTTATTTTTATTTGTTTTTTTTATTGTATTTTATTGGTCCCTTTTATTTTCCCTTAACACTACACATAATTATGTCTACTCCCTTTACATTTAATTAAATGTGCTTTAATTTTGCTTGTTGACACAGAAGGGATGCCTCCTTTTCTCCTTCTATCAATGCTGTGTCTCCCCCAGCAGCAACATGGCATGGATCTATTGAAATAAAAGTTGCTGTTCTGTGATTGGTGGGATTGGAGGCTTGATGATCTGCCATTGGCTTGGTGTTTCTTTGAACATTTGCATAATGCAGGGAGGCTCTCTCCTGATGTACAGCAGGGGGAAGGAGTGAGTGAAAAGAAAGGAAAAAGGGAGGGACTGAGGGAAAAGAATAGAAGGAGAAGAGTTTTCATATTCAGTGGGAGAAGCCGTGTCATTTAATGGATTGGGAGTCTCAGAACTTGTTCCTTCACTAAAAGAAACATTTGAAATCAGCCCTTCAAAATTGCTGTGCTTTCTGAGGAAGATGCTGTGGTGTCATCAATTGTAGATTCACAGATGGCTGCACTGCGCAAAGATGGGAGCAGAAATGACAATGGATTTTTATTGATAGCTTGTGATCAATAAGGACAATATCAGAGGGGTGACATTTAAGGGACGTAAAGCCAGGCTTGTGAGTAAGTCTTTCTTTGGGAAAAGAAGAGAGCTAAAATTCTAGTGCTTATATTGTTTTACATATGAAAATCTGACAGTGCAACATAACCTAAAGGAGGGGAAAGTGAGTGATGGAAATGTAGATAAAAAATCAGATGAAAAATTATTGTGTGTAATAATCTGACCACATTATGCCATCTGATTTATTTACTGATATTACTTCATAAGAAATAACATATTGTAAATTCACTTAGAGAGAAATTGTTTTATTATTTTGTGATATGAAGACAGTAAGCTAATTATTTGATACTAATATGATTTATATTAATAAACATTTGGCCTCTAATTAAACAAAAACAACATTTTTGACATTTTTTTGTTGTCATGATTGACAAACAGATGGACATAAATAGACTGTATTGCCTGGTAGACAATGACAATCAAACAATGCTGTATTTAATCTTTTACTATGGTATATGTGTGATAATCTGATATGTACATATCAGTTCAGTGCTAAAACTAATCTAAGAGCAGATTCATGGTCTTTCCTTCAGCCTTACCTCCAAGTGGTTTAATATGAGCTGACTCACATGGGATGACCATTTTGAATCAAACCATTCCTGTTGGTCATTTTTTAACCTCAAGGCTACAGTGTTTTATCAGAAAAGATAGTCTTCCTTTACATTATCAGATCTGCTGTCTAATGCATTGATTAATCGTAAATTTACATAGCAACTCCAGGAAGCGCTGAAGGACATCATTGTAAAAGTAAAAACTCTGCGAAAACAGCGGCCATGGAAAGTTAATATGTGTGGAGGTCCAGATGCCTCTCCCTATTTGTGCCTGTGTCCAAGGTGATGCCTGTGTTATTTATTTGAAAGGAGTTACTGGGCCATTCATTGGGCCTGCAGGTCTTACCATGTGCTTTAGTCTCAACCATGCTGCATCTGTCGAAGTGGGAAAGATGCTATTTGCCTTTGTCTATTCACTGGCTTCAACCTGGTCTTGCCACTACCCTTCCTTCTAGTGAATAATTTAAGCACATTGCTAGACCGACAGCTCTGGGTTATCAAGAAACAAGACTGACAGTCACTTTTAGCTGAAGCAAATTATATTGCATTTAATGTCAGTATTTATTTCCTAGGAATCAAACTTGCCATTATTAGTGCCACACTTTATGGGAGGGCAGAGATCTAAAGTGGTTAACAAAATGCTGTCTTATTTTATAAAAAATACTGGAACTGATTGATGTAACCAAACCAGTCCTGAAGTTTCTTCATCAGCATGTTTTACTGTATTGTCCTCTGGTCATGCCTCTCGGCTGAGTTGTGTTGTTCTTCTGACACAGACTGAGAGTCTTTCCCAGTAAATGTAGGAGGAGATATTGTGCAAGGATTCAGCTGGTAAGGCAAGCCTGGATTTGCCACACACTGTTGAAGAATTTAACAAATTTTCACCCAGTCTCCTTTAGTAACCTGTGATGTCCATGAAAAACATAAGAAAAACTTTAATTACAGCAAAAGTCATATTTCACTGATATCCAGAGGTGGGGTGTTAGTTTCACTACAGTTTAAAGGCATTATGTTTCACTAGAACATCCTGTGTTTAGGGACATTGAATTGAACATTTTAGAGTATGTGTGTTGACAAAGTTGATCTCTTTTTACAGGAGTGCAGATATGACTATATATTAATGTCATGGCATCTCCACAGTCTCTTAACCGTCCTGAAAAAGGTTAGTACATGCTGCTTATTATTGTTTTATGGTTGTATTAGATATTTAAAATGTAATTAACATAGACTGATTAATTAAAACAGAGAGGACCCATGCAGACCAAATTATTTTAATATTTTTTATATACTATTGTAGCATTTATTCATATTTAGAATGAGTTTATTTTGTATCTTTAGGTTTCATTTTCATTTTAGTTTGTTTTAATAATGTATTAGGGCTGTGAATTTTTGGGAAGGCAGCGATTCAATTCGATTCATGCTTCATAGGTTTTCGATTAAATTCAAGAAAGATTTTTGCAAATTTAGAACGTTTCAATTCGATTCGATTCACAATTAAATTCGATTCGATTATAACGATTTAATTCTTCATTCTTTAAGGGCATTTACAGGATTATTTAAATGTTTCCCCTGCTTAGTCGGGGCAAATTACAGCAGCCTTTATGGTTAGAGAACCATAGGTTAGAAAAAAAAGTCCATTGTTAAATTCTAGTTTAATGATGCAACATGGCATACGTAAAAATGTATGTAAGCCAAGATTTTAAAAAAGAGCTGTAAGAGTATTATATATAAGCTAACATTTTGTCACACCAAGGGCGTAGCCATCATTTCAGAAGTGACAGAAATGTCAAATACAATCATTTTATGTATGTAGCCTATGTATTATCATAATTATTATAATTTTTTATTTTTTTACAAGGAATTCTCTCTTTTTTTATTACTTTTAATTAGCTGTAAGATATCAAATACACTGCTGGACAATAATCAATTATTTATAATCAATAATTTTTTTCTACTTTGAGCTACTGTCAATGTCTCTTAAAATATGAAATCATTTGACCTTTTTATAATAAGGTAAGGTTGGTTCAGTTAGTAAAATGTCATGGGGTGTGAATCCCCAAAAATGTAAAAAAAGATATTTATGAATTAATAATTTATAATGTTTAAAAAAAATACTTTTTACTATTTTGTTTTTCATTTGAACATTATGATTGACACCACCTTATTTTTTTATTTTTTTTGTTAATTAACCTTTGTTACAACTTTTATTAATTAACAATTGTTAATGATATCAACATGAAAAGATTAGGAACAGATCTTCTGTATTGTGGACACTCTTATACGTATGTCATTAACCCATATACTATGATTCAAATTCAAATCTTCCAAGCCCAGTGGGTTTAAGTCATGATTTGCTAGTCCTGCCAAGATGTTTGAGGATGTGCGTCATGTTACATCACTGTTCACTACACTCTCTGGTATAAACAAGGCCCAAACAAACTCTAGCTGTGCATGACACATTAGGGTGCGTACTTTTCAAAAAAAGAGAACCCATAATGACAGCGTATGAGCTGTTAATGACCTGTGCACGTCACCTGCTCTGGAATATTACAGAACAGTACAGTGTGTAAAACTTTGAAATAGTTACCCAGTTGTGGGAATACAGCTTTACTCTCTTAATCTCCAGAGAGCTTGTGAAACTGCTTGAGGGCTCAGCAGTGCTCAAGGTAACTGGCCATATGCTGCAGCAGAGCAATTCTTCTACCATATGCCAACTGCTCTTGACACACAACTATCCTGCAGCCATGGAGACTGCTTGCATAAGACAATCACTTAAATTTGTAGTTTCTCCCAAAATCCACCTGGCCGGGTCTAAGATGTTTTCATACTTTTGCTATAGTGCGGGGGATGAAGACAAGAGCCATGGTAAATGTTGTTTTGTTGCTTTAGTGATTGTTGAAGGGAATAGAGCGCCTGAGCACTGCATGATTGCTGACCTTTAGAGCCATTTTCAAGTCATCTGATCTTATATTGACTCGAGTAACTGATTTGTGGTATTTTATAAAGTAAATGTGCACCATGGAAAAATTTGAGGAAACTTAAATTAGAGAAATTTCAAACATAGAAATGTGAGCATAGAATATTGTCCTTCGTTGCTGGTTTTCTCAACCCACTTTCTTAGAACAAGTGAAAACATTTACTAGTATGAAGTACTTTCAGTTTAGTATTCTCTATAGAGACCATATGGTCACATGTGTAATCCTGCCCACCACCTGATCTGTTTTTATCCGTCCAATGCAGAAGAGTCTGTAACCTCTATTCCTGTGCTTTGGGTTCTTTGCAAAATGTAACGTTCCAGCAGCTGGTCTGAATTTGCCAAAAAGTGATGTCATGCTTTGCTGCTTAACTTGACTCTGTAGTTATACTTACAAAAGTTTTATGCTGTCAATAATTTATTACTTTTGGATTCAGTTAACAACTCACTCACGCTCCTGATTTTGGTGCATGTAACAGATTGTTTTCATCTTTATTATTTTGTCCATCTGTTCATGTGTTTGTGGTATGTGTTATCAGAGTAAGGGCGTTTTGACTTTTAGCTTGTGAGTTTTGGGTGTTTTTCTGAACAATTCTGATGACTCACAAGGATTTTGTCTCCCATGGAATGGTCAAAACATAATTTTGAACCTCTTCTTTGTAGCTGCTTAGACACATAATGTGCACTGAATCGTAAAGACCTAATGTTTTTTTTTTTGCTTTGTTTATGCTTTTATGTGAAATTGCATTATGCATGCTGATTCAGAATGTTTCACTGCAGTAAGTCCATAGCAGACAGGTCCTAGGGCTTCGGCTGTGGCTTAGTGGTTACACTGATAAGCACAATGGTTATTAAATAAAATAGAAAAACAGACTGATGCTGCAGTCACCGGGTCCAAAGATAATACAATCGCTGTCCACAGAAAACACATGTAAATCCCCTATGCGCTTCGCCAAAGCGAGGACAAGAAGATGTGCAGTTTGAGATATAGCTTGATGCCAAAGGCTTGAATGGTGGCTTAGAAAGAGCTCTTAAAGGTCAAGTTTTTCGTGTTTTTTTTAGCTTTGATTGTGTTTACAGTGTGCAATATAACATGTGTTCATGTTTCGCGTGTAAAAAAACAGTATTTTTCACACAATTAACTTATCTGTATACCGCTGTTTTCACTGTCATAAAAACGGGCTGATGACTTCCTTGTTCTATAAAGTCCCTCCTTCAGAAATACGTAACGAGTTCTGATTGTGCCAGCTGTTCCTGTGTTGTGATTCGACACCAGCTGAGCGCAGGCTGCCCTCCTGGAAACGTGATTGGGCTAGTTTTGGAGTAGTTTTGAGAAGCAAGTGGGCAGGATTTGTTTTGAAATCCTGGCAATGCTGATCTGAATGCACTTGCTGGAGATGTACTTATAATAACAGGAGCGTTTTTACTGACGAGATGCGCATGAAAATCACATTTGATTTTTGCACAGCCCTACCATCTAGTTAACAAAGCTAAACAGCGTTGCCCTTTGTGTAATAAGTTACAGAAACTGTTAACCAACTTAAATAATAAAATACACGTACCTTTTGTGGTCCATAAACAACGCCTTCTCCAGACAAAGAGGGAACTGCTCCATCTTTCAAGAATAATCTTTGTGCGAATCCGGCATTAAACTGATTGAGATTGAGGAAGCAGTCCTCAGCAAAATGTGCTGCACATAGTTTTACATGTGGATTATAATTTTCGGGAACCGAGTTAAACATAAACTGTAACCATTGATCTCTAAGTACAGCATTCCTGGGAAGCCCAAACAAAGGTGATTGTATAGATGAAAATAACAGCGTTTCGACGACATGGCGACAAACGGAGCTCTTCCTCTTCTCCGTCGGAGAAGACCAAGCCCCCTTTTTTGTGTATTCCTGTGGGCGGAGGTTAGTCAAAAATGGTTCTAGTGACGTCACTGCTGCAGGAAGTAGAGGGATGTAGTCTATGTAGCGAATTCTGTTAAATAAAATATCTCGCTTGGCATTGAACTTTGAGCTTTAGAATTTTCCAGATATTATTTATACTCTAACAACAACATTACACACTAACTAAAATTTGAAACATGGGATCACGAAGAACGGGACCTTTAACACCACCTCTAGGTCCCAGGGCGGAACTCAGGGCAGATGCAATCTCTTCGCCCTTTAAGAAAATTCACTACCAGCACATGCCTACCGATCGATTGCCTGCTCAGAGGGAAACGAAACGAGGCAATAGCAGCCACATAGACTTTCAGTGTTGATGGGAGACATCCACTATCCAGCCTATACTGTAGAAAATGCAGAACATCCAACACAGAGCAAGCAGTTGGGTCAAACATCACAGCACCATTTCACAAACACTTCCCATTTCAGAGCATACAAACGTCTCATGGAGGGCGCCCACGCCTCCTAGAGCATGTCCACCACACAAGAATACAGGGTGCTAGGTCCTCTGATATCCCCGAAGAAGCCACAAATGAAAGCTCCATAACTCCGTGTTGGGATGCCACACCGAGCTCATTTGAGACAGCAGATCCTTCCTGATGTGGATTGGCCAGGGCCGCCAGGTCTGGGAACCAAGGCTAGTTCAATCAGTATTGAGTGATGGGTCTCACTTAAGCCTCCTCCTCCCTGATCTTGCATAACACCAGCTGCAATATCTGGATTGGAGGAATGCATACAGTCTGGCTGCTGGCCAGTGAGATATCAGAACATCCCCTTCCAGTGGGGAGTGAAACAGGGAGAGGAACAGCTGGCAGTGCATATTCTCACTTGTGACAAACAGAGCCACCCCCGCTCTCCCATAGCGGGCCCAAATCATCCGAACCTACTCAGGGTGCAGCCACGCAGCATTTCTGCCCCACAATTCAGGAGACAAGGGATGTGCGCTGCTCTGATGGAGATAAAGTGACAATCTGTCCATAGCAGGAGATTCCCTGCGTGCTTGTACAGAGCCTTGGATTGTATGCCTCCTTGGTGATTTATGTACGAAACCACAGACATGTTGTCGGTGCGAATCAGAACATTTTGCTGTTCCAGCTGCTACCAAAAATCCTTTAGAGCTAAGAGCACTGCTTCCAGCTCCAAGGGGTTTATGTACCAACGAGGTTCTGACCACAGCCCTGAAGCTGGCATGCTCTTGTACACTGCTCCACATCTGCGAGTCATTGCATCCGTCATGACCACAACTTGTGACGTCACCAAGCCCAGGAGAACCCCCGGCTGAAGAGATCTTGCGTCACGGCCTCAGAGCTTTGATGCAGTCACTGGAGACTGCGATGCGCAAAAGGGACTTGAGATTTCAGCCAAAACTATAGTGGACGCATGTGTAGTAAACCCAGTCTGGGTCTGCATCTATGTACTCTGAGAAAGTGCACAGGGCCAAAGCCAGCCCAAACGGGAGAATGGAGTACTGGTACACTGTGCCCTCGAAAGAAAATCTCAGAAAGTGACTGTGATATGGTGCTATCTGAATGTGAATGTACACATTCTTTAAATTCATGGACAAAACATTCCGATCTGTTTCAGAGTTATCATCCTGAACATACGCTTGCAGAGCACTCTGTTGATGGGCCTGAGATCTAGAATCTAGAATCCATCTCTCTTGGGCACCACAAAATAGCAGCTGTAAAACGTCTTATGCATATGGGACACAAAAGTGGAAACTGCAGGAGTGTCGAAGTCATCATCGGATTGGTTGATTTCTACAGGATTTCTGGGAGACGTGTGTCTCGTGTTCTTTAAAGTTCCACCTGGAAACAAAGATGCCGTGGCACCAAATCCCCTCATGAAAGAAGAAAGCCATAGTGTTTTCAACTGTGACGATGAGCGCTTACCAGGATCAACTAAACACTGGAGTTTCAAAAGTATGTGAAATATTTAAAGTTTGTGTCATTGAATATTTAAAATACGTCCGAGAGTTTTATTTACCGGTCTGTTATTGTAGCAACATTGCCATGCCCCAAAATGTGATGCTTTATGAAACCAACTGTTATTGGTTGCTTGACATGTCGGTCAAATGGCATCATGGGTGGGCCTTGGACAACAAAAGCTGCCATGGATTCCAGACCTTCAGCCGTCAGTCTGTGCGAGAGCAGAAGTCACAGTAGTAGCTTTGATTGGTGCTATAGCCGGCGTACGATCACATGTCCCTTCAAAGTACTGCAAGAGAAAAACGGGACCAAACGGAACCCAAACGGGTACCGTGTAGTCGCACCATCTTGAATAATTTTTATCAAAGACAATGATAACAGCATATATACCCCCACTTTATCAGTATTTATTATCTTATATATTAATATTCTGAATTCATATATATAAAAAGTGTTTCTGTTGCTCATAAAAATGTTTCTGTGTATTTGACTAATATTGCTTTTAATTCACTTTATCTATGATAAGACTATGCAAACACTGTTAGAGCATCACTACTGGGAGCAGAAAGCATCTGACTTGATGTCTAAACTTTTATTTCCTCCCCGACTGCAAGAGGCTGCTCTTGCTAGCCGGTGGCAGGCTAGTGTTGTTCATCTTGAACAAGCCTACTGTGAATGCCTGCATATCCCCTTGAATGAGTGAAGGAAGGGAGTCCTCTACACACGGCAGCTACTGATGTGGGGCTGGTATCGTGTGAACATGGCAGAACGCAGCTCTGAGCGGGGGGCAGCAGGCTTAGACAGTGGGTCGTGCAGCATCTGCGGCGACATGAGAATCCTTAACTCCAGTATCTGCACTCGGCTCTCCGCCATGGAAGGGGGGATGTGAGAAGTCGGGCTGATGCCCTGCAGGTTCGATGGGTGAGAAGAATGCAGACAATTAGTTGGCATGAGCTCACCAGAGTCCTTAAGGTCCACCACTGATCGAGGGCAAACAGACTCATCTGGCATCTGCAGAAAAATTTCATACTCACCTGAATACTGTAGTGGAGCAGCAATCCAGGCACTGCCCTCTGATGAGCGAACCTCAACTGTTAGCTGTAAATAGTTTAGAAGCCATTTTCTTAGGTTGTTCAGCAAAGTAAAGGAACAGATTCTGACGTAATTGCAGCGTACACTGCTTTTTATATTGCCTCTCAAGCTCGTCAGTATTTGCATACAATTTGCATACTTTAAAATTGGTCAGTCATTTGGACTGGCGTGAGCCAGTAGGTGACCAGACATCCTCGTTTTACGGGGACAGTACCAGTTTTTGGTGTCCTGTCCCATATTGGAGCTGTCCCCGGAAATGTCTCTGTTTTACAGCACATTCAAAACAGTTATTACTTTCACACGCAGAGGGCACTGCGAGCTACTGTAGCCATGAAGAACATGGACAAGAGCAGAACACTATTATCATCAATTATCAAATGTTATTGGTTTCAAGGTAGTCACATACTAACTATACATTTTAAATCAAAGTAATACTGTTTGTATGCACTTTATGACAAGGCATGATAAGGTTGCAGGATTGTCTTCCACACAGTATTAAACATTCATGAAACTTTCGCCATCACAACTCCAATATGAATAATATAAAAAATAATAAACTAAACAATTAACACTTGCAGAAAGCACATACTTTGTAGTCAAAATTAGCCTAAAATGCAAAATAATAATTTATTATATAATGATAAATCAAGTTCCATTTCCAAATTTCCAAAAGCATAAGCATAATCATAAAATACTTAAATAACTTGGAAAGAAATCACTGGAAAAGTTGTCATTTCTTTATACTCACAGTTTGTGAAAATGTTAAATACAGTCAGAAAATGTTACTAAATATTTGTTTAATACAGTTTCATTCATCATATGTTCTTATATTTATTGTTTTATTTTTAATGTGTTTTGTAAAGTCATAATTTTGTTATAATCCAATTTTGGTCTCATCTCTTTAATATGTATAGTTACTATTTACTTTACATATTGTGATTTTTGGTGAATTGTAGGCCTATTAATAAAACAGGGTAAGTTTGATCCTCAAACTTCATTGTAATTATTAATTATGATAAAAAAATAAAAACATACATACATATATTGTTATACATACATATAGGTTTCAATGATATTTTGACCACTGAACTAGAAAATGTCTCTGGTTTTCATTTCAGAAATCTGGTCACCTTAATCAAATACTAAAGCAACACTCAAACAACTGCTCAGAACATCTTAGCAATGTTATAGCAACGTTAAAACAACCACTCAGAACTCAATTCCAAACACAAAGCAATGTCAAAACACCTTTGCACTGTTCAAACAACCACCGTAGAAATGCTCAAACAACCATTCAGAGCACCTTAATGCTGGAATACACAACACTTTTAAAATCTGAACAGATTAAAAAAAAAAAAAAAACCTGGGCATCATACACTTAACAAGTTTATAATTGGTCACAAATGAAAAACTGACCATCATACACAAAAAAAAAACGACATGTTGACTTTTCCAAGATGGCGGATGCGTCAAAGTCTCTGGAGTGGTCAAATGTGGCATTGATGTATATGTGTCTATGGTAGCAACTGCAAAGAAAGCATTGCGGTGATGAGTTTTTGCCAGACTAGCACTATTCACAGTTCTTCTGAAAATGTAAATATATGTTTCTTATCCTATTTTTATCATTTAATATAAATGTTTATGTTATTTCAGAGTCCATGGTCACTGCTGTGACTCAGAAGGCCCAAGAGGAGGAAAAGGAGGATGATGAAGATGAGGAAACTGGTGAAAAGTTCGAATTTGATGACAGTGAAGACGAGCAGAATACAGTGGAGAAATCGGTTGGGAATAAAGAGTCAGGAACTCTTCATGTGGAAGCTGAGCATGTAGAGAATATTAATGGTAGAACTGCCACAAATGCAATTTATTGTCAAGCTGTGAAGCGTGTGGCACACCATAATCAGCAGGCAGTAAACGGAGGGACCCCTGTTGGTCTGGAGGACCAAAATATCCCCACACATCCTTGTACAACATACCCAGGTTAGTCTTCAGTATATGTCAGTCACATAATATGACTGTTTTTATGTGTGTTGTATATTAGATCACCTCACTGATTCTTGAAACATGGGATAAAACTCATTTTTGTTACTCATTTTGTCCCTGCACCCAAGAACCAGTGATCTGTTTGTTGGAAAATTAAAAATGAACCATACGTTCTGTTCTTCCTGCAGAGATGGTGGCCAGACAATCTCCTGACGGGTAAGTTTGTATGTTTGTGTTAATACACACAGCTGATTTTATGACAGATTTATGCCTTATGTGTTATGCCTTAAACATTTTCCACTTGAACATCTGATCCTTATTATTCCCACAGGATGTCATTCATAAAGACACTATAAATATTTATAGGCTTACTGTTTGAGGTGTTTGTCACCTCTATGTCTTAGCTGAATAGTCATATGTTTGAATATTTACCTTTTAATACATTTCTTACTGTATTACTTATTAAAGAATTTACTCTGGCTCTAGTGACATCTAGTGGTAATGTGATATGACAATTAGCACAAAGTGACTGATAAAAATAAACATGGAGAGGCAATATTTCAATACTTCTGCATTCATGTTTTGTTTTAGGAGTTCCATCTCGGCAGAGCCTCCAGTAGCAGATGAACAAGCAAGCTTTTGGAAAAGAAATAACATTTATGAAGGTATTATACTTAGAGACTATCTCTAGTGTTTGTGGTTATAAATGTAGTGAGATTAATCTATTTAAAGCAGTCAACTTGGACTATCTGGACGTCCCAAAATGTGTCACTCCCAGAGTCCAAATACATAGCTGGCTAGTGACTGACCATCAGCATTGAGACGTGGTTGAAATAATGCAAGTTCTTGTTTCGGCGTTGAAAAAATATGTGTTGAAAATATGCAGGTGAAAAATGCTGACATAAAGTTGTTGAAAATATTAAAACAACATTAAAACAACTTTAAAGGTTGTTGTAAAAAGGTTAACAAAATACTTATAAATCCATCATGACATTT
This sequence comes from Carassius carassius, assembly GCF_963082965.1. Lineage (NCBI taxonomy): Eukaryota > Metazoa > Chordata > Actinopteri > Cypriniformes > Cyprinidae > Carassius > Carassius carassius. Next base: position 13,922,494 of record NC_081800.1, read on the forward strand.
AACTTCACAAATGTAAGATGACCCAGCTGGCTTGTGACTGACATTTAATGTTGAAATGCTTGATAATGTCAGTTGTTGTTTCAACGTTGAAAATGTTGAAACAGCGTTGAAATAACATTTAATAGATGTTGGTTAAAAAGGTTAACAATACTAGATCAATTTGTGTTGATATAACATTACAATATCAACATTAATTCAATTAGTAAAACAGAAACAAAGCTTAGCAGTGTAATTCATTCAACCTTCATCCATGGCATTGATTCACTTGAGAAAAAACTATGTCTGGGAGTAAATGCCAGCTTGGAAGGCATTTCAGTTCTTAAATCTGACAAATCTGTTTGAAAATGTATCTCCAGGTTCACATTTTGGGCCAGAGTGCCTCTATGCAGCTATCCAGAAGTCTCCCCACAAACATGCTCAGACAGGTTGGTGGCTCTGAGAAGGGCCTGTACCATGCCTTCCTGTAAATCCACACTAATGCACAAATCAGCATGGAAATCAGAGATGTGAAAAATAGCAATGACTAATCCGATCCAGACCCACAGGAATCTCACGGGAAAGAAAACAACACACCCATGCCAAATGTCCACACTTGGTTAAGTCTAATAAATCAGATTCTTTGGAGATTTTTCTTTAAAATTCTGTTGCAATCCAATCAAATAACACAACAAACAAGTGATTGTGCAAACAAAATCATACAATGAATATAAAATCCTTTTTTAACATAATTAATTAAAAAAAAAAAAAAATGTTACTAATAATACTAATACTAATATAAACTAACAAAATTACTTGGCATCATTTTGAGAAGTCCTGGTAATGTCAACAATTCAACAGCCATAGTAGAAGTGACTTCAAAGCTGTGTCCCTTGGCTGTTAAACAGTCTTTGCTATGTGTGTGCAGCCCCAGTTCACTCTAAGGAGTGGTTCAGTGTGGTTTCAGAGCTCACTCTGCGACTGCATAAAGGTACAATCCCCACTCCCCAGGACAGTTGGAATAGCTGTGCCGTTTTTGTATTGGAGTGTAATCATACATAGATCTTCTTTTTCTATTACACGTCTCTCTGGACATTTTGGTTCTGACTGGTCAGTCCCCACCCTCAGCCATCTGATATTTCCTAATATTCTATGTCCCCCATGGCAATACTGTATAATCAGTCTGCTCTTACTGGTAACTTAAACTGGAGCTAGGTTCATGTCTCTCGTATCACGGCAGACTTTCAGACTTTCATGTTTTGCAATAGTTGCATGGTCCGTCTTGCTGCTAAGCTGATAGTTTTGTATGTTATAGTGGACCATTTAATAGCGGAAACTTTAAGATAAAAAAACCAACTTGAATAAGAATTTGACTTCCAAGTAGACTTCTGTTCAAAAGTCTGGTGTTAGGGCTTTTTTAAATGGTTTTGAAAGTCTCTTATGTTCACCACTTCATTATTTATTTAATAAAAAATACAGAACAAACTGTAATATTGTGAATAGAAGTAGAAATTGAAATAGAAGTATTTGTAACATTATAAATGTCTTTGCTTTCACCTTTGATCAATTTAATGCATCCTTGCTAAATAAAAGTATTCATTTGATTTTAAAAAATCTGACTGACCTCAGACTTTTTAATGGTAGTGTATTATTCATTTGGTCAGTAGCCATGTAATAATAAGCAGTCTATTTTGCAATAATAAACAGATGACTGTACATTATCCCTTACATAGAGCATAGTTAGATCTGTCTTGGTCCCTTTGGACCTTTTGTCTACCAGCCTTCTAGAATAATTAGCAACCCATTTAAGTCTTTTTGTTTCAGGCTGTTGTAATATTTTGGCATCGTAGTACTGAAGATTTAGGCTATAGATACACATATTGCATTGCACCATATTGACACTTTAAATACAATCTCTTGCTGTACCATGTCTAATAATGAGAACTGGCTTCTACATCCACCCCCTGCTTAGATCTTTGTGTGTCAGTGTATAAACATTTACATATGTCCAACATCACAGTGAGAATCATTGTCATCTACAAAGCCACAAAAAAATTATCCGGGTTCAATACAAGTAAAGCTATGTCAACAACATCTGTGACATGATGTCAATTATTGCAGAAAATCATTTTGAGCCACACGTTGAGAGATATGTTCTTATGCAAATGCGATGCCAGAAATGTTTCCCCGTAGATTTTTATCATTTTTCACACATTTTTATAAGAAATGATTTTCTGTGGTTAACAACATGTTACGGTTGTTTAACTTGGGTTAAACCTGGAATATTCCCAGGAGAGATACTCCTACTCCTAATTAATGTGTTCTCAGAATTTTAAATGATCTCCCTCTGACATCCCAGACAGAAGTCTCGAAATATCCTTCAGATATTCAGAGGACTAAACAGTTTAAAGAACATTTCACTTTGAGATATTTTAAGTTCCCATGGGGGAGACTCAGCAGGTGACTTCATTAGCTTAAAAGAGGTTGTCAACAAATCTGTACACACCGTCACAACACAGACAAGTGTATGAATTGTCAATCCACTGCTCGTGTAGGTGTATGTTTGTTATTTTGTAGCACTGTTGTCAGAATCCAAGCTCAAATCTAAGTCAAAAGGATTGTTAATGTGCTTTGCTATTTTTTAATGGCTGTGCAAATCAGGGCTGAATTTCTTTGGCACTCAGTTTTTTCACAAACTGCACTAAGCTCAATTCCTCGCTGAAGCTCTAATGAATGATTATGAAATGCTGTTTGCAGTTACTTGTGCTTCAAAAAAGATGCTAAACCCAATGTCCAACCCACTTAAAGTAGTATCCTATCCTATCCTTTTTTTGTTTTGTTTTTATTCATCCTAAGAGTATGCTCAAACATCTATCAAACACTTCTATTAGGAGTCTCTTATTGTTTATGTAATAGAGTTTATGATGTGTACTTAGAAGTTTTTGTTGTCACTATATGAATGACATTCTAGGTCTGCCTCCACAAGGGAAAGCCATTCTTGAATCAGATGAAAATGTACCCCCTGAACAACTGAAGGAGAACTCAGCACCTCCTGCGCGCTCAGAGGTCATCTACGATGATGTGCCTTGTGAAAACATCATGCCACCAGATGCAGGTCCGTGTCTGACTATGGGCAATATCCAGATTAGTAATGTCATCACCCATAGGGAAATTCTCACTTGAGTGCAAATGAATATCTTAAATGTTTCTTCAAGATGGCAGCAATTGAAGAGTATTTTATTTATTTAAAGTTTTTCTCACAATATCATTACATTTACATTACACTCCATTATTCTGTGGTAAAATGAAGGCATTTTCTGCATTGATTTTTCATTATTTTGAATTATATGTTGTGTTTTAGGGTTATCTGTTTTTCTACTGATTAGATGACCAGAGTTTCAAAAAATGTTCAGAACGGTGACATTTGCCAAGATATCAACCAAGAATCAGATTTCAAACATTTCCTTAACAAAATGACCAAAGTCAAACTATCTGGCCTGTTATATCTGCATTATAAAATATACATTTAATATACACTTAAGGAAGGTCAGAGTGAAGAAGGTAGCCAGCCTGGGTCACTGAACAGTGTAGATGAACCCACTAGGGGCATCCATGAGTTATGAAGAGGCCATGAGAAAATATTGCATGTGGTAATAAAGTGCAAACTATGAAAAATACATTTTCCCTTGAGCAATAATTCTAAGTGCATTCACATAGCAGGCAAAGATTTATTTTCACCCTGTAGTAACTTGCCTGTACCAACCAACACACCTATGTATCCTGACTCAGGACATCTTCCTGCTACCTCATATACATTTTTCTTGATTATTTTTCAGAGGATGATGTGATTTATGAGGAGGTGCAGAGGTCTGGCGAGCCCGGGCTGATAGACAACGGCTGGGGCTCCAGTGAGTTTGAGAGTTACGATGAGCATTCAGACAGCGAGACCAAGCAGCCCACTCGCAATAAGGTACAAATCCACTGCCCATTTATTATCAACACTTTCTTAATAAGTTATAAAATGAATAAATCAGATGTTGTGCATTGTTATAGGGTGGTAGTATGCAATGACTAACAAAAGTCAAAAGCAATGCTGCCCAGCATTAGCTCAGCCGGTGGTGTGTGTTTAGAGGCAGGGCTACTGATTTTTGCGACCAGTGGCAGATAGGAGCTGTTTGAAACCTGTCTGAAAACAGTCATTATTTATGCTAATTCTGTTCAGTGATACTAGTAGAGCAGAAACTACACGCTTCGACTTTAAAAAAGCAAAGGATTTTTTTGGGCACTCGGTTTCTTTCAGTTCTCCTTGCTTGCTGGGTTTACACTGTTCCTGTTCTTAGTTAATGTCTGCTGATGCATGCCCGAGAGGTCTTAATCTGCAGATGTTGCATGTCATGCATGAAAACAGGTACAGAAAGCCTTAACCAGACTAACCAGTCTGACCTTAGGTACTTCTGTTTAAGGAAGAATTTGTGAGCAGTAAAGCTGTTTAAGTGTGATGTTTTAGTACTGTGAAACAAGACAGACAATCTCTGAGGCTAAATCTCTCTTTTCACACTGTTATGTCTGCCTTCAGTTCCCAGTTGTTGGCCTTGATGTTATCACTGTCTGCTTGTGTTTGTCACTCTCTCAATCTCATTATTTTCCTCCTTTTCCTCCTCCTTTGTTGCCATCTTTCTTTATGCACTGATATATTTCAACCCCCCCCACCCCCGTCCCGTACCGCCCGTGGACATGGCTTTGTGGTAATGGATATAGATTTCCCCAGATGTGCGACGTCTGAAGCAACGCTGCGTGCAGACCAGGCGTGAGCTAGCCATGCGGTTAGGGGCTCGAGATGTCGGCCAACTCAAACAAAACTATGACATTAAGGTACAATTATACAGCGGTGGGTGTGTGGTAATCACTGATTCTTGAGACGTGACAAAACATCAACTTATGAATGATCAAGCTTATATTTTCTGTCATAACTATGATATGTCAACTCCATTAATATATTGTTTTGGATTTTCATAGATCCTCTATTTTAAGTTTGTTCTATTAGTAACAACAGACAAACAAAATGGCTCTTGTATTTAAATAGATGTGTGGTATTCAGTAATATTTATTTTATATATATATATATATATATATATATATATATATATAATTATTATAATTTTTTTTTTTAGAAATACTTTTGTTTAGCAAGAATGAACTAAACTGATCAAAAGTGACAGAAAACATTTGTAACATTCTCAAAATCTTTTTTTTTAATAGATGAACTTTCTATTCATCACAGAATACTGACAAAATGCATTATGGTTTCCATAAAAATATTAAGCTGCAAAGCTATTTCCAGCATTGATAATAAAAATAAATATTTCCTGAGCACCAAATCAGTATATTACCATGATTTCTGAAAGATCTTGTGACACTGAAGACTGCATTGATGAGTGCTGAGAATTCAGTTTTGCAATCACGGAAGTAAATTGCATTTTAAAATATGTTAAAATAGGTATTTTAACTTGCAATAATATTTCAGAATATTACAGTTTAATTGTATTTTTAATTCTGAGAATTTATGAAAATAGGAGACTTCTTTCAAAAACATGACAAGGAAAAATGCAAATGGAAGAAGCATTAACGGAGCTCTGCGGCGTGTTTTGTCTCAGTTTTAAGGATATTACTTAAGAATAAATCTAGATTTAGTTGCAATTTCAACTGTTCACCAAAATTCATATACAGCTACTAATTATAGTATTCCGTCATGCTTATTATTGAACAATGAAGTCTTTTTATTTTTTTTGTGCAACGAAAATGAAACTGTGTGAAATCCACTGAGTGCTGCAACAGAGCAGAGAGGGACCTTGAGGCTTTGTCCTGGTGCTGCTGAACACACTGATCCACAAACAGGAATTTATCTCTTCTCTTTTAGTTTTGCTGATTCATTTTGTTCCTTGCTTTCATCTTATGACCTTAACCAGTTTCTCTTTCCTCACATAGGTTCAACAGCTCATGAAAGCAGCTAGGAATGGCACAAAAGATGGACTGGAAAAGACCAAAATAGCCATGATGCGCAAAGTGTCCTTCCTGAGTAAAAAAGACTGCACAGGTTTGACTTTTAGACTCTCGTTTCCTCTTGTTAGTTTCTGGTGTTTTTTTTCTGACACCTGGTAGGTTACAGTACAGAAACAATACTAGAGACTAGAAGCCTCTTTGGAAGTTTTGAATGTTTGAATTATTCTGAGATAGCAAGTGGCATGAATTATTACAGAGCTACAGAATAGTGTTTACCTAGAGGGAGAATTGAGCAGAGATGGAAAGTATTGGAATAGTATGTGATGCCAGTGGGAACGAGGAGTTTAACTGTGCTTTTGACTGTCAATGTGCAGATGACATAGAGGAAGATTCTGGATATCTGGATGTGACTGTATCTGAACTCAAACATCCACCACCTCAACTTTCTCCAATGCCAGAGGGGCTCAGTAGCCAACAGGTGCGTGTTTCTATGTTCTTATGCTTGAATCTCTGTTGCAAACGTCAAAAGGCGTTAGATCCATTTGCAGCTTTTTGCAGTCCAGGGGAAGCAATCCAAATGGGGGCAGGCAGAGAACAATCAGAGTATCAAGAAACAGTCCAAGGTCAATAGCACTAGAAACAAAACACAGGTAATAATACTCAGAAAAGACATCCCGGGGCAAATCAAGACTTCACAAAAAGTGACTGTAATGGTGTGGTTTATATGTGAGTGTGTGAAAGAGGTGCAGGTGGTTGAATGATCACGTGAGATTGAAATCAAGTGTGGAGTGTGAGCAGTCCCAGGTATGAGGGATGATGGGAAATGGAGTCCAAATCAGAGTTCGCTAATATTCAGGGGACAGTTCTCTCTGGTGGTGAGGAGGAGGCGGTACGGGAACCTCCTCTGTAACAATCAGCCTGCGTTACTGTCAGTATTATACTTGCCCTGCTCATTTATGACATATTTCCATACACCACCTTAAAAATATTTGTGATCAGTAAGAATTTTTTTTTTTTTTTGTGAAAGATATTAACACATTTATTACCCATGGATTCGTTAAATTGATCAAAAGTACGTTGTTATGAAAAAATCTATTTCAAATAAATGCTGTACTTTATTTTTTTAACTTTCTATATATCAAAGAATAAAATTATATATGGGTTTTTTGCTAAACTATTAAGCAGCAAAGCTGTTTTCAACATAATAATATAATAAGATAATAATAATAAGAAATTTATCTCGAGCATCAAATCAGAGTGTCAGAATGATTCCTGAAGGATCATGTGATACTGATGACTGAAGTAATGGCTTTGCCATCACATGAATAAATTACTTTTAAAAATATATTAAAATAGAAAACAGCTATGTTAAATTGTAGTTATATTTCACTGTATATTTAGCCGCTGGTTTGCTGTCAGTTAACCCAACTGAATTTAAATTCCTATTTTGCATTATTTTGAATGTCACAGGTTGTCAGGCGTCATATTCTTGGCTCTATTATCCAGAGTGAAAGAAGCTACTTAGACTCACTCAAGAGGATCCTGCTGGTCAGTGACACAATCATGACATTATATATGACTGTAATACTAAAAAATTATTCTGAATTATCACTTTTCTAATAATGCAAGAAACAGAAATATTCCTAAATCTTCTTAATGAAGTGTAAAGGAGGGCAAAACTAGGAATAAAGCACAAGGGGGGAAATATACCCTGTTAAAAAAATTGCCTAAAGTGTTTTGCTGGTCTTAAACAGTTTAAGCTGGTCAGCCAGCCTGAGCAGCTGACAAGTGCCAAAAACCCCTTTAAAACCATTAAAACTGATCCTAACCTTCTTGGGCAGGGTGGTTTGCTCTTTTTTTCAGCAGGATAAAGACAAAAGCAAAATATATTCATACACCCTTATCTTATTGTGCTGTTTAAGCTGGAAGATTCATTTATTCTATTGTATTATTTTAAACTGACAAGAACAGATGTGAATATGTTAATTAAATCAACAGATAGATAAAACCCAAGCTGAACAATCTGAGCACACTCACTCATACCTACCATCTGAATTATATTTTAGGAATATAAGAAGCCTTTGATGGAGGCGGAGCCACGGATCCTGAGCTTGAAGAAGATCCAGCCTGTTTTTTATAGGCTGAAGGAGATCCTGCAGTGTCACTCCATGTTTCAGATTGCTCTGGCCTCCCGTGTTGCAGAATGGGATAATTCAGAGAAAATCGGAGACCTTTTTGTTGCTTCAGTACGTCCCCTGTTGTTCTACTAAAACTTTCAATTTGTGCTTTGTTTCACAGCTTTTGGTTTTTATGTTAATTGATTTTTCTTTTCTTTTTTTGCTTTGGTTACAAAAGTTTTTACACTTGTTTTTTATTTAAGACACTGCACTGTTGCATAGCATTGATCCAGCTGATTTGTATGGCAAGATATATAACCTTTACATTAAAATGAAGATTTTTACATGAATAAGGGTGGTCAGATCTGCTTATAAGAGTCAGTTGTACTTTGTAATTTTCTTTATTTATACCATAGCATGACTCACTTTCTTTTGTTTCTGTGATGAAGGATCTTTGCAGATGAAAAAACAGAAAATCCTTTAGTCAGCAGTTCTATTTAAAGTGTGCTAATTTCCTCTGCATCATGCAGACTGTGCTTTGCAGCTGAGAACATAATGTTTAAGACAGTTTGATCAGTAAATGCGAAACAATCTTATAACTAGTCACTCCATATTGTCCAAAAGATAAATACAAATGCAAGCAAAGTACACTTAAAACTCTAACCTTAGTGGTACTGCTTCAAAATAGTAATATCTTTAAAGTACTAGTATGTACAATTTAGAGATGAATAAGGTATAAAGATGTACCTTTTAACTGACAGCTTTGTACCTTGTTTTCCTATGTACAGATTACAAAGTGTACAGATTACAAAGCATTAAGTCTTGAAGTACACGGATCTTCTGTTGTGTCTGAACTGTGGATTGTTATGTCTGCCTCTGAGCTCATCATTGTTTTCATCTCCTCTAGTTTTCCAAATCGATGGTGCTGGATGTGTACAGTGACTATGTAAACAACTTCACCAATGCTATGGGTCTTATCAAGAAAGCTTGTATGTCCAAGCCAGCATTCCTGGAGTTTCTCAAGGTGAACTTCTCAACCTGCTCCTAATTGTTCACCACTTTGTTTGGGCCACAGCACTTACATTCACACTTACGAGTGTAAAAATCTAGTTCCATTCTAGTCCCTGTCATTTCTGACCTGGTTTTATGTTCTTCTGGGTTGCAGAAGAAGCAGGCTGCCAGTACAGACAGAATCACTCTTTATGGCCTCATGGTCAAACCAATTCAGCGCTTTCCTCAGTTCATACTCTTACTTCAGGTTAGTACTCTGAAAGCTCCAAACACACACAAACACACACATGCACAAAGCTAAAGATGAAAGACAAATAAGTAGTTTAATTAACTGAAACGTATGAAACTTAACCCTGAGGAAATCCGTTGTGTATGCTGATTACTTACATAAGACTTTATTATTTTACTACAGAAGAAAAAGTCATGTTCTGCCAGGATTGTTTTTTTCTTTTCTTTTCTTTTTTTTTCCATTAGATCATTCTTACGGTGTATTTAATGACTTCATTTGCATATAATCCCTGGTTTGCTGAGACATTTACCCAAGGCTGTTTCTCAGGGAAATTTAAGTTCATAAAGAGTGTGTTACATTAGTGTAACTATAGCTTGGTTGTTTTAATTGTGTATGAGGCTACAGTTGAAAATGAGTTGAAATAGCTAAACTGGAGCCACTACAAAAAGGCATTGAAATAGCATTAACAACCCTCTGACATATGTCCTAGTGAAACAGTGGGACTCGATTTTATAAAGTTAATAGAGTCAGTTTTCAATGAATGCGCACTACTGCCTGAAAATGTTAACTGAGTAAAGTAAAATTCTAAACTTGTTATATGTGCTTTTCCCACTATTCATGAATTATTGTGGCTTTAAACATGCCACTTAACATAATTTGCTTGCGTGGGACCGTATTTATAATAAGTGTATTGTAGGTCACTTTATATGGAAGCATTGGCTAAATGACAAATTAGGTAGTAATTACTGAATAAATGCAGACAAATCTGTCTGTGTTCCACAGGACATGCTGAAAACCACCCCTGTAGGTCATCAGGATAGGCTGCCGCTGCAGCTGGCCCTCACTGAGCTCGAGACTCTCGCCGAGAAGCTGAACGAGCAGAAACGGCTGGCCGAGCAGCTCGCTGAAATCCAACAGCTCACTCGTAGCGTCAGTGACCGTAACCTCAGTAAGGTCAGAGACCACCACACTACAAATACACACGGGACACTTCAAAGCATTGCCAACCCAACAGCACAATGATTTGGCTTTAAAAGATAATTTGGTTGGGAGTGAGAAAGGACATGAACTGTCAGTGTGATCAAACTGCTATTTTCCACATTTCCTCTTTCTAGAAATAGCTTTGACAAAGATGTTTCCTTGCCAGGGTGTTAGGTTGTCAGTTATTTTAGTAGCACACCCTTCCTACCCCCTTCCTAAAATACTGTATAAAGGCAACTATATTTTCAATATATGAAAGCCCCTTTTCTATACTGTGTGAAAATAGCAATTATGAAATGATAAAGACAACATATTATTTATATTGTTTTTTTATTTTTATTTTTTATTTTTATTATTATTTTATTTTTATATACATTTTTGTGTATATTATATTATATATTATATTCATATTATACATTTATATTCATTTTGTGTTTTTTTATCATTTTAATTAAGCTAGACTGATTTAATATATTAAAATTAGTTATGGACCATGGACCACAAAACCAGTCTTAAGTTCCTGGGGTACACTGTAAAAAGTTTAACTATTATTTACTCAATTTTATTGGTGAAACATTTTTACACTCATAAAAATTGAGTAAGTTTTAAAGCTGTGAAATCAATGAAATATACTGTATGAATTGAGTAAATGCAAGTAAAAAAATTAAGTAAATCTGAGTAACTGCATCTGGTACATTAACAAATAAAATTGAGCAGAAATAATTGAACATTTAAACATTTAAAAACAATATTTATGAGTAATATTAACTGTTTTTATTAATGAGTAATATTAACTTTTTATTTTCTCTAAACCTTTGTAAAATAGTAACTCCACACAACCACCAGTATACATGACATTGGCCTTTATTGTCAATGAGTACAGCAATACAGCACATTTTACACTGTATACAATATTGCCTACATTTAAACTCATTTAACAAACATTTTATAAGTAAAAATTAAATATTTAAAAATTCAGGTAGCCTAATTCAAGTGTAATCAAATCAACCCAATATCCACCGGATCAGCGCTGGTCCTCGTGCCGGAGACGGACTCGCCTCTGCGGGTGAACTTTGAACTTCATACCGCCATCCTGCGTTTCACTCACAGCCGATAGATACTGCGAGTGACTGACATAACCTGCCAATAAACAAACAGTGACAGTTCTGAGGACATTTTATCATCCAAATGATAATAATTATATTTATTATCATTAGGAATGAAGTCATGTGTTTATGCAAAGCGTTTCAATCATGCAAAAAGACAGGCGCGACTCTCGTTTAGGTGTCTAATTACGCCTCTGTATGTTGTATTGCATTAAATATGATTTAAAGCACAGTAAAGTTTTTATAGATAAAATAAAACATACACAAACCTGAATTTCACAGGAAATGCACCAAATCTGCGACGCTGAGAAGAGAGCTGTTGTCTGGTGACTGGAGAGTTCAAACTGCCTGCACTCACTGACTCAACCAACCATCGAGTTGTCGTCACGTCAGAGGGTGGGGGAGGGGTGCATTGTTTTAATTGAGTTAACTTACTCAAATTTTAAGAGTGTGTTAAATATATTAATAATATTGATTTGAATTAAGTAATATTTTTGTTTCTTGAAACAGATCAGTTTAATTCAACATTCTCAAATATTTTGATAGAAATTTCACAAATATATTAAGTATATTATAAAGAAATAATTGGTTAGTCAAATACTAAATAATTTTATTGAAAACAACTTAAATATATCTGTAAATTTTAGATAAAATTAACTGTTGGATTTTTACTAAATTATTTTGGTATGTTTAACTCAAACAATCAAGTACACGATATTCAGAGATTTTATTAAGTTAATAAAGTTAAAAATTTCTGTAATATTTACTAAGCCACAGAATTATTTTTTACAGTGTATATTTGCAGCAATAGCAAAAACGTTGTATGGGTCAAAATTATAGATTTTTCTTTTATGCCAAAAATCATTAGGACATTAAATAAAGATCATGTTCCATAAAGATATTTTGTAAATGTCTTACCGTAAATATATCAAAACGTAATTTTTGATTAGCAATATGCATTGCTAAGAACTTAGAAGAAAAGTTAAGAAAATTAAGAATTGCGATTTTCTCAGTATTTAGATTTTTAGTTTTTCTAAAATCTTTACGGTTTGACTCCTAACCCTAAAGCCTGGCTCACACTACAGGATTTTTAAAATCCTAACCGATTATGAAATCTGGCTGCAGCACACACATTAGGAGAATCTTCGCAGATTATCTTCCCTCAAATCTTAAACATGCACACACTACAAGATTTGAACATCGCGGCGCAATACACACTAGATATCAATAAGATATCTACAAGATATCATTAAGATTATCATACCAGAAGGAGCGCGTCACGTGATCTCACGCAGCAGTTCGTCACTGATTTTTGTTTACATATGTTAGCTAGCATGCTAGCATCTTTCTGCACTCACCCAGTGCATTCAAAACTGAGGCGGTTTTTACTCCAGCGCTTCTCTTTCTCCTTATGGTTTTGATGCGTTTTTGACACATTATACAGACTGTCATGTTACTACAAAATGTCAAGAAACAGTCTCCTCTGTCTCCACTGTCCAATCCGTACATCAGCTGTTTTGCGCATTGGCTGTGAAAGTACTGACGTAATCATATAGCCATCATCATCCCGATTTAAATCCTAAATATCAAACATGTTTGATATTAATCGGGGCTGCCCCGATTTGTGTGCGAGCAGATCGGGAGGTGCAAGATTCGATCGGTGAATGCCTCACATTACCAGATATTCCACTCCGAACATCGGGACCGATCGAGGTGCTTGACAAGATGTTTCCTCCGATTCTCAGGAGGGGGAAATCGGGGCTAAATCGGGCAAAAAATCCTGTAGTGTGAGCCAGGCATTAGGTTGTGGGTTCGAATCTTGGGCCGGCAATACCACGACTGAGTAAGGTACGAAGCCCAAACTGCTCCCCGGGTGCCGCAGTTAAATGCAGAGAACAAATGGGACACCATTCTTGGCTGTATGTCATGTCACTTTCACTTTGGTTTTTTTTTGCACCCTCAGATTCCAGATTTTCAAATAGTTGTATTTCGGGCAAATATTGTCATATCCTAACAAACTATACATCAACGGAAATCTTATTTATTCAGCTTTCAGCAGATGTATAAATCTCAATTTAAAAAAATTGACCCTTATGAATGATTTTGTGGGCCTTGGTCACATATATGAAAGGGGTGGTTTATTATTATTAGGACTGTCACTTTTAGTTCGAAAATCGATTGCACAATCGATTGGACCAACCAAAGAAAGTTTTGAAAATGAAAATAGGGAATCGATTTTAACCAAATATGTACACTATTAATTTTAAAATAATTAAACAATTAAAAAATATAGATGTAACAAAACTCACAAACAAGCAGAAAAAGAAAATAAAGAACTCCGAAAGTGCAGTATGCCTTGCAAAAGTTAGACAGAAAATACCAGCAATTTTACGCACCTATAAGACCCAGTGATGTCGAAAGTGACCTCTTATGCTGCGTTCACACCAAACGCGAATAGATGGTCTGGCGCGAATGATTTCAATGTTAAGTCAATGTAAAGACGCGTTTACGCACGTCTGGAGGTCTCGCGGTGAGGTAGACGCGAATTCGCCTCATTCGCGCATCTAGTTACAGGAGATTCTGAGTTATGAAAAGGACCATTGCAAGCTGACAGCGACCAGCTTTTGTGGTGGAAAATTGGCAGTAATACCCCCACCTTGCGCAGCTGTACCTGAGTGTCCCTGGGACATCAGTGTGGTCGGAGTGCATCTTCTCAATAGCTGGACATATAGTGAATAAAAAACGCTCTGCTCTGGACCCCGAAAATGTTGATCGACTTGTTTTCCTGTCCAATAAATTTGTAACGGCCCTGGCCTTTTTGCGTATTTCATTATGCCTGCCTAGTGCCGCCTAGCCTAAGTGTCGGTTATGTTCAATAAAAAAAACACACATGGCCTGTTCTCAAGTCCATTTAAAGTTTCATTTTTTGAACAGTTGTTTGAAATGGATTGAATCATTATTTAAAATAATCTTGGAGATTTTTGAATTGCCTAAATAATAAATGCAGCCGGGTTGAAGCCTGCAGTGATGTTTTTCTTTTGTTATGGCAGCCGTCCCCTCTGCATATATATTTTTTCGAGAATGTTGCACTCCTGTTGCTGTTTGTTATTCTACACGAAACTTCATGCCAATAAATAAGAAATATTGCTGACTTGTGCATTTCCTGCGCTCTCTTTACGTTCGTCCGTTATTTGACGTTGAAAAAGGAAACGTCTTTTTTTTTTTAGACATGGAAAATCGATTTTACAATCGATTAATTGAACACTTATGTCTTAAAAATCGAAAATTATTTTTTCACAAAAGTGACAGCCCTAATTATTATTTCACTTTTTAAACTTTAGTTAGTGTGTAATGTTGCAGTTAGAGCATAAACAACATCTGTAACGTTACGACACTCAAAGTTCAATGCAGAGGGAGATATTTTCTTTTAAAGAAATCACGGTTTAAGGGCTACAAAAAAGACTGGTAGGGACTACAGCAAGCTTCTTCCTGGGTTTATGACATCACTAACCCTGATGTTTACATAAACCCTGCCCCCGGGAACATGCAACTACCCGTAATGGTAAGGAGGTGTGACACTTCCGGACAGCATGCACTAGGTGGTTAGTAAATCACAACACACTGGGCCCGATTGCGTATTTCTGAGGGAGGGGCTTCATAGTACCAGGAACTCAACAGACTGGTTTGACGAGAACAGAAACAGCAGTGTATATGAAAGCTAAAGTATCTGAAAATAATGTTTGTTTTTTTTTTAAACAAAGAATGAACATGTTACACTGCATCCCATCAACGCTATCAAACCTTTGAAAAAAGCTGATCAACCACCCCTTTAATTTAGATTATTTCAATTCATCTTGTGACCCCTGGTTAAGAAACACTGCAATAGAGCATTCCCACTTCCCTCAGCAGCTGCAATGCACACATAGAATAGAGTCTAAACTGAAGAGCAGAGACATACAGGTAATGCAAATATTCTCTCATGGTGTGGGTGTATTCATTTACTTTGTAAAACTATTTTTTTATAACAGCAACTGAACTCGGATCAGAAGCAGTTGATTCTGTCTGAGACACTAATTGAGACCGTCTATGGCGAGAAGGGTCAAGTCCTCAAGTCTAAGGAGCGCAAAGTCTTCCTCCTGAAAGACATGCTCGTCTGTGCAAACATCAATGTGAAGTAAGCAGTCTTTTTCACACATCACAACTCTGTCCTGTCTTTCATGAGAAAGGTTTGACCTTAATTAATTATATTGAAGTAATTCATTTACTCACCCTCATTCAAACCTTATTGAGTTTGTTTAGCAAAATGTTTGTGCTACTTCTTTTATATAATTAAAGTACCTGGTGACCTAGAGCTGTCAAGCTTGGAAATTGATGACAAAAGGCACAATAAACGTAGTTCATGTGACTCAAATCCTATATTCCAAGTCATCTAAAGCCATCTGGTTGCTCTGTGTTGAGGAAAAGACAAATTTAACTTGTTTTTCACTGAAAATGTCCTCCTCTCACACATCTTAAAATTTTCATTCATGTTCAAATCCAGCGTATCAAAACATGTCACATCAGGTTTGACATTATTTCATGTCATTGATTCTCTGCTGGTTTTGTAACAGATTTCAAATATGTACATATGCATGCTTACTTGTGTGCATGTGTAAATGAGAACCAAATGAGAGAGAATTTTCTGTGAATAATCTTACATTTAATGCTGTCATATGGCTTCAGATGACTTGTTATATAGTGCATGAGTCATATGATCTACTTTTATGATACTTTAATGTCATCTTTGGAGGTCACCATTTATTTTCATTGTATGGAAAAGAACAGAGGAGAAACATCCTGCCTAAACTTTCCTTTTGTGTTTAACAGAAGAATAAAAGTCATAAGAGTTTGAAATGATATGAGTGTGCGTAAATGATGACAGACCATTGATTTCTGGTTTACTTAGTATTAGGTAATAAATGAATATAGTTAACTAAATTAGAATTCAGTTACTTGCTCATAATTTCCTCTCAACTGACACATAGATACATTGAAACAGGGATTGATAACATCTTTGAGGATCCAAGGTAACAGTCTCACATCTGCCAGGTTTTTTCATTAATGACCACTGGGTCATGCTGTTTTCAAAGACTTCGGATCAGAATGATTTTTCACTGTCTTCAAAGTTCTGCTGCATTCTTCAATCTCAATCGAACGTTTCTCAATGCAGATCATGCGTAACATAGGAATACATGAATAATAATTTCCTGAAATCACCGCAGGGAGTGTGAGGCTCTCTGGGAATCTTTCTGATCACAAAGCTCTAATTGCCTGTCTGATTCCTGGATCTCCGTCACTATCATTCAGATGTTCTCTAATCATGTATTATTTGTAATTGTGAGTCTGACTTTGTTGTGCAATCTTAAAGTAATTAATTTGTGTTTAATCAGGGGCCCTCCAGATATCAGCAGCCTAGTCCCAATCGGTCCAAAATACGCCGTTAAGTGGAGTGCCCCCCTGCTGCAAGTGCAAGTGGTGGAGGTGGGCCAGGAGACCCCCCAGCGTAAAGACAGCATCTACCAGCAGAGTGGAAGCAGGCGCTTGAGCTCCATCAACTCTCAAGGTTGGCATTTTTAAAGAGTACTCCTTTCATGTGGTTAGAAGAGCATGGGAAAATTATGAAATAATGAACTTGGTTTTTTGATGTAGTTGGTGAAGCTGGATCATATAGAATAGAAAAGTTATTTTAAATTGTAAATGCTACATTTTATTGTATTTTTAAATAAATTCAGCCTTGGTTGGAATTTGAAACCCAAACTATCTATCAATCTATCCATATATATATATATTAGTGGTGGGCCGTTATCGGCGTTAATGTGTTGCATTGACGTGAGACTCTTATCGGGCGATAAAAGAAATATCGCCGTTAATCTATTCTCAAAGTTGGGTTGGGAGCTGGGTCTATACTAAGCAAGCTATGATGACTTTCACCTTGATATTTTATATAACCGACTGGCTGAGGCCAGCAAAAAAAGATGCTCAGGACAGTTGACGGGCCACTGCTGCGCATCGTCACGAAAGCTTATCTTTTTCACGTGTTTTTAAGCCTTACCGCTTGTCGATTTAAACATTAAAGCATCCAAAAACAAGACGCGGAAAAGCTGAACAGAGTAGCTGGTTACTCGCGCGCTGTGTTCGGTGCGCACGAGAGAGAAAGCCGCGTCTCACGGACAGTGACACTGAACCGAGCTGTCTTCTGCGAAGTTCTCCTCGAAGTCCCTCCTGCACCTGAACGAACAAATACAAATCGCAGTTTGAACAAACAAAAAGATGTGAAAGAGCCCAATTCAGCACTGCGGTGTTCTGGTGTTCAGGGCTCACGCAGAGAGAGGCGTCTAAAGACACTTGAACATCGAATTTGCTTATTTTTGCTCTTGTGCCGACAAATACATACAAAATATGTCAAAATATCTGCCTTGGAAATTATGCTCGAAAAAACTGTCAGTTATTTCTTAAGTGAAAGTAAACAGTTGATGAAAAAAAATGGGATGTGTATTATATTGGATGCGTTCATCGTCTCTTAAAGTGACCGCGCCTAATTTAGCTACTGGCTGCTGTAATGTTAATCCAAGAATATGAAAATAAAAAAATCACTCACTGCTCTTGACTGAATTACTTTGTAGTTTTAACAGTCAAACCAAAAATTATTCAGACACCAGATATCATTTTTGATATATATAGCAAAACTGTAATAATGTGAGAAATGTTGAAAATGTCTGAATACATGTAGGTTTGATTGTATATTTCATTTTTACATTGAAGACTATCCAGTGCTATTTTACATTTAATTATTTGGTTTCTGTACCTTGACACCTACAAACTTGAAAAAACTTAAACATTGTGTAAATATCACAAATAAGTAAAAATAAATGAACATACAAATTAAACGATTTCAAACAGGGCCCACTGGTACAACATTCACTGGGTCCCCGCTGACCCCAGCTACAGCTCTGCTCACGGCTGTTTCACACATACTCTGTCTGCAGTGTGTATGCAGTCCGTGTGCGTTACGTATGTGGTGCAGCACGGACTCGATGTGCTTTCACATGGGACGCATTTGCAGTTCGCTGCTCGGTACATAAACGATCGCTGCACTGCTGCAGACACAACGCTCCTGGAACGCAACTGGAATCCGTTAACATGGGTGCGTAAAAAAAAATATGCAACGCATACACACTGCAGACCGGAGTATGTGTGAAACAGGCGTAAGGTTGTTTGCACCTTGTACAATGTGGAATTAGTTTACAGCTTTTTCAAGCCCTTTGTGATGCATTTTGGAAACAGGAGATGAGCCCATTTTCTAATGCACCACCTAGATTGATAAACCCCTTCTCAAAGACTTAATGTTTGTCAATTTTATTTGGGTAACACATATATTCTGAATGCCTTCGGCAGAATTCGAATGAGCCATTTTAATCTAGATTAATCTAGATTAATTTCAAGACCACAGTGAGATTAATCTAGATAAAAAAATTATCTATGCCCACAAATAATATATATATAATATATAATATAATATTATATATATAATATATATATAAACTAATATATATATATATATATATATACAGTACAGACCAAAAGTTTGGACACACCTTCTCATTCAAAGAGTTTTCTTTATTTTCATGACTATGAAAATTGTAGATTCACACTGAAGGCATCAAAACTATGAATTAACACATGTGGAATTATATATGGAATTATATACATAACAAAAAAGTGTGAAACAACTGAAAATATGTCATATTGTAGGTTCTTCAAAGTAGCCACCTTTTGCTTTGATTACTGCTTTGCACACTCTTGGCATTCTCTTGATGAGCTTCAAGAGGTAGTCACCTGAAATGGTCTTCCAACAGTCTTGAAGGAGTTCCCCGAGAGATGCTTAGCACTTGTTGGCCCTTTTGCCTTCTGTCTGCGGTCCAGCTCACCCCTAAACCATCTCGATTGGGTTCAGGTCCGGTGACTGTGGAGGCCAGGTCATCTGTATAAAATAAAGAAAACTCTTTGAATGAGAAGGTGTGTCCAAACTTTTGGTCTGTACTGTGTATATATATATATATATATATATATATATATACAAACACACACATAAGTTTTCATATTTTATATAATTTTATTTCCATTTTAAAAATCAAAAGTATTCCTCATTGCATTATTTTTAACCTGTTAACTGTCACTCACATCTTTGAACATAGACTTGAAAGTGCATGATCCAAACCTAAATTTTTATAATTCATGACTGAAAACATTTTGTAACATGACTTTGATGTACCATTTTCATGGTAATGCAATGTATGATTTTAAAATGGGTTTCAAAGGATGAATTTTGAGATTTTAAGTTTTCTAGTGATTATAATTTCTGATGATTTCTAATGTGTGACAGAGAAAAAGGCAACAAAGAAGACTTTTTTTGACAAAGGTCAGTACTCCTGTTATGATGTAGGTTTTGAGGTGCACTCTTGCCATAAATTAATCTATTACTTTTCATACATAAAAAAAGATTGGTAAAATATCTATTTGGGAGTTTTAGTTCTTTCCAACAATATATAGTTGGTAATGATTAGATAAACGTAGTAAACGTAGGCGTCCCGGTGACAGTTAACAGGTTTAAGAAATATTATTTATATTATTAATAGTATTACATGTTGTAATATAATCAACCTTTCAGAATTGACACTGAATGCTTTTTGGATCAAGTTGCTAACATGATTGGATGGGCTCAGACTAATGAGTGTTTCTGTTTTATTAAAATAACTAACTCATAAGGATCATTTATGAATTGTAAAGGAATGGAAATTAATTAACTGGAGTACACTAGTTCCATTGTTTGTGTTATAGTAGAGCAGTAAACACTGTCAAATAGTATTAATATTCAATCTCCTTATAAATTATTGTATGGATTTTTACTGTTCTCTAACACTGGTAAACACAAGAAATTCCAATTTCCCCACCGTTATGTCAGCTTTACCTTTAATAAATCACTGTCGCCGAGCTAATATCAGTGTGCAGTCCTCCTGCTGCATTCATCTTAGTTTTCCTCAGGGCTCAATGTTGAACCCAGCTCATACTCTCCAGCAGGGGAAATATACCCTCATAGTCAGAAAACACAACAGAGGGTCTAATTCCAGGATAAGATGAAGCAAATGTCCTTGGGAGACTTTTTTCTTTTTTTCTTACATCAGAAATTTCAACCTCTTCTCTACATCTTTCCTGCTGTGTTTGAGGTTTCAGCCTGATGCAAATACTGCACAGAATTACAATGTTAGTTGAGGGCAGTCGTTCCATTGCAAGAGTTTGCTGGGGGCATATCATTTCAGTCCCAAAAGATTTAATGTGAATATAATTACTGATTATCATGGAAATGTTATTTGCTCAGGAAAGCTGTTTCTGGGACCACCACGGCTGTTTCAGGAGCTGCAGGAGTTACAACATGATCTTTCTGTGGTGGAGGAAGTCACATTGTTGGTGGGCACACTGCAGGGATCATACCAGGTAAAATCCTTAATCACCCGCAGCGTTACACACCTGACCAATTTCCGACTGCCAGTGAATAACTCCATTCCTTTTAGGGATGTGCAAAACTGTGTATTTTCATAGTCGAATAGTCTGAACAACTAAGGATAATTCATCAAAAAATGAAAAATACGGTTTTCATTTACCCATGTTATGCATATCATTTGTAAAAAAAAAAAAGATGTGAGGAAAAAACAACAAAACACTTTTCTCAAAAATGTCAATTTAAAAGTAAACAGAATTTAATTTTTGGGTGAACTATCCCCTTAAGGAAGCCCTTAGGCTGCTTGAGAGATGTTGCTGAAGGAGTGTTCAAATAGAGGCATAGTTACAAAAAAAAGCAACATCAGAGCAGCCTTAAACATTGTTTGAATCATGACGTGTGTATATTTCATAAATAATAATTCAGAGTTTCAGATTTGTATTTGTAATTTCAGAATTTCATTCATTTTGTATTTAAAACATTCATTTTGTGACAACATTTCTGCAGATGTTTATTTTGACTAGCTTTGCTAGTATAGTATAGGATCATTCACAGCCATGCTTTCAGTAACAAAAAAATAAATATTTAACATTCAGCATTATTCAATTTACATCCACTCTGACTAAGATCCTAGTGTTGCTGACAGCTATTTTTGTAATTATATACAATAAATATCTGCAACCTTTATTTTACAAATCTTAAAAATGGATTATGCATACTAACAGAAACATTGCTCACAGCAGGCGATTTGAAGTCCGACAGTAATTGTCTTGAAGTGTATTGTTGCAGACAGTGGATTTGTATCAAAAGCTCTGCTATGATGGCTGTTGGAGTGGAGCTTTCAAGGGGATGAATTTTGAGATGCAACTTTTCTGAGAAGTGCAGCACGTTGTCAGCATGCTAACACTCTCCACATGAAGTTCCCTCTGTAAATCCATTCCTTTTAAAGTGCACCTGCTAAAAATATTGAAACCAAAACAAAAGATAAGGAGAAAAGCTGGTCAACCTCACTGATCGACTAGTCGACCCATTTTTAGTCCCTGTAGTGTGCAACAGTCAGCTGCATTGATTTTCTCCATGAGGAATTCGATTCTTTACAACAACAGGTGAACAATCTTTTACTGTTGTCTTTTTGTTCTTTTTATATTTTCAGATACTCAAAATCAAATTTTGTGATAATGTGTTTCACCTCTTAGCTGGTGTGGTTGGTTCATGGCTTATAATGCCTTAACAAGGCCTTTTTTAAATCTCTGTGGGAAAAATGAGTGGACAAAATACTTCCGGAACCAGTGTTGCTGAAAAACTGGGCAGGCACTAATGCACTCTATTGTGTCACTTTCTCACTCTTTAACCTTTCCTTGCGCTAATCATGTTGCAAATGTCAAAAAGCAGGGTGCTAAGTGTGGTAACCGGTTCTTAGTCAGTCTGACAGCTGTCTCCTGTAAATGTGACTGTGTTCGTGTACAGAATCTCAACACTACAGTGGGGCAGGACTGGTGCATGGCTCTTCAGAGGCTCATCCGCATCAAAGAGGATGAGATCCAGTGTGCAAACAAGTGTCGTCTACGGCTGATGGTTCCTGGGAAGCCTGACAAGTGAGTGCAGACTACCCACTAATGCCAGTGGGCACAGGTTACACAAAATAGAGCTGTGCATTGAATTCCCCTTAAATGTGGGTGGATATGACAGTTACACTTTCATCACACTTGTACCAGAAGGATTTTATTTTTTTTTGGATTTGTCTTGGACAGGCTCAGTCCCCGGAGCCACAAGACTTTTTCTGATCATTTGGAGGATTAAACACAGGCTGAACAGCTTTTAAGATTCAAGCTTTTCTTAAATTTAATGGATCATTATGGTTTAAGACAGAAATCTTCAACCTTTCTCAAGCCAAAGACCCCGTTGGTGGATAATGAGATTGAGCACACCCTGTTACATACAGCCTTTAAAATGTTTTATTATTAATACTATTAACAAAGTTTTTTGAGCATCAAATAAGCGTATCAGAATGATTTCTGAAGAATCATAGGACACTGAGGACTGGAGTAATGGCTGATGAAAGTTCAGCTTGGCCATCACCGGAATAAATTACATTTGAAAATATATTACAATATAAAAGTTATGTTAAATTGCAATAATATGTCAATTTTATAGTTTTTACTGTATTTTTATTTAAATTAATGCAGCATATTCATTATTTTAACATTTATTTTATACACTGTAGAGTGGGAAGCAAAATAAAACCTTTGTTGAAAACAACCCATTATTGTTCAGTGCATATTTTCCTTTTTTCAAAAGAATTATTTTGAGATCAAACAGTAATTGCCAGACCCCCTGCTGTACCACTGTGGACCCCCTGTTGAAGACCCCTGATTTCTATTTTTTTATGTCGCAATGTACTTTTTTCTTTTTAGCAGGCACAAATTATTTTGACTCTTGGCACAAATAAAGCTGTACATACTCATTTTAGTCATGCGTGGAACTAAAAGAGGCTTTGTTTCACTTGGATTTTGATTGTGTTGAATTCCTCTTGGATTTTCACAGTTTGTGCATGTGTGTGTGTGTGTGTGTGTGCATTCATCACTTGACAGGTCTGGCCGTCCAGTCAGTTTCACAGTGGTCTTCAGTACGCCCAGTCCAATTAGCAAAATCTCCTGGGTCAATCGCCTGCATCTGGCCAAAATCGCCCTGAGTAAGTGTGGCATCTCTGGCTTGAGTAACATATATTGTTGACATGAATCTTTCACTTATTATTTTCATGGATTCATTTTCTTATGTGTAAAAAGCTTTGAGTTTAAGTGACAGTATTGCGCCTCTGGCTAAGCTTATTACCGTTTGTGTAGGAGATGAAAACTTGCCCGGCTGGGTGTGTGTAGAGGATGATGAAAAGACTAAGCCTCCATTCTGGTGCCCGTTACTGGCCTGCCAGTTGCCTGTTTTTACCCCAAAAATGCAAGATCTGAAGGTAAGTGATAGACAACAAACCAATTTTTATTTGAGTAAACTTAAGAAAGAACACTATTCTGATAAGTTGTTTTATGTTGTTTTTAATGGGCTTTACAAAAACAACTCAAAAATGAAAGTTCTGTTATCATTGTAAGTGAATTGTGAGTGATCTACAGATGATTTAATCAAAATACTTTATTATTATTATAGCCATTTTTGCCTTTTATTAGGATAGGATAGTATATATTGACAAGTGGGAAAGAGAAGGGGAACAAGATTGGGAAAGGACCGCAAGCCGGGACTAGAACTCGGGCCACACAAAGCGTAACAGCGCTATATATCTCTGCCCAAGAGGCTATCAGTGCCAACATCAAAATACTTTTTAATAATATTTATGAATATTATATTTAATTTATCAATATATATTTAATAAAATTATATGGACTAATGGTTAGAAAGTCAGACTTCTAACCCAAAGGTCTTGGGTTCGAGTCTCGGTCATGACAAGGAATGTTGGTGGGGGTGAGTGAATGACCAGTGCACGACCAAAACCACAACTGCTCCCTGGGCCAGGCAGCAAACAGCTAGACAGAGTTGATCTTGAAATATCACTTCAAACTCTTAACTGCGAACTCGTGAAAGAACAGTGTGCAGTGTTTTTCCTGGAGCTGAAGGAAAAACTTTTCCTTTGGGTAGTCGATGTCTGATCTCAGACAAGGCAGATTGTACTCCGATTTAGGCTACATTTACACGACAATAGTGTAGGCAAAACTGTTTTCCGCTTGCGTTTTAAAAAAGTTTCACATATACACGACAGCGTTTTTAAAACAATTTGCGTTTACACATATCTGTGAAAATGACCAAAAACGCTGTCATAGAATTTGCAGTCAGACATGGTGTCTGAATCTAACCTGTTGCCTTAAATTTACATTTAACTTTGATCTTCTATTTTGTACGGCATTGCTGTTTTACACCTCCAGGTCAGTGTCCAGCTTCAAACATATGATCAGTACTTCACAGTTTTATTCAAGACTTCTGCTGGTCCAATTTTTATTATATGTATTAGTAATAGTTCTGTTCTCCCATTGGATTTCATTGCTTTACTGTAATGATTTGTCATTGAATTACAGTTTTGTTGAGATTAGTATCTCATATTCATTCTCAATGAGTGGCTCTTTGATTTCTATAGTGTATTCAACGTTGTTTTTGCAAGTTCTTTTAATTTATCACTCAGATACTGTTATCTAGCTGGTTAACAGATGTGGTTTTGTCAAAATTGCAATTATGCCTGCCATATGCTGTAAGCTCCAAACCATTTTGTTCAGATGTAACCGTTTCCCAGGAAAAAATGTGTTTATAAATGTATGGATTTACACTACATTATCATTTTCTGTATTTTTTTTTTGTATTGAAGAAAAATGGTTGTAAACAAAACCAATAGCTCAAATGTAATATAGTCCAATATGTTTTACCAACACACATAAGTATAGTTTATGACCACGTTGTCTCATTGTCCACAAAAGTTCTGGTTCATTAGTTCTGTCTTCCTAACAACTGTGAAATGATTTTTTGTGTGGTTCAAATGTCTTCCCAAATCCCTAATGTCCCATAGCAAGAGTATTTCATAGGAAGCAATATGACAAATGCTTCACAACTCATTTGCTGCCGGTGTGTTTGCATTATTATTCTCAAAATGTGATGCATTCACCCTTTAATGATTGCTTTCCATACCGCTATCAACTCTGGATGAGTGACTGATGCGTCTTCTGGATGCTTTGGGTGTCATTCTTACAGCCACAAACCTCACATGCTCATCTGATCCTGCATCTGATGTTTTTGATATCTCTTGATGGTGGATGTTCTTTTTACCTGGGATGTGTAGTACTTTGAAGTCATACGGTTGCAGCCTTAGGACCCATTGTTCAGAGCTGGCAGAAGGTTTAGATTAAGGTCTAAATATAGTCCCTAGTATTTTTGTCTGTGAGCAAATCAAACGTTCTCCAAAAAGCTAAGGCTTCACTTTCTGTATACCTTTATTTGCATTCAGTCAGGCTGCGATTCACCAAGCATGTATACATCTTTCCTCTTTGGTACTGAACAAACACCCGTCTTAACCTACGGAATGTGCATCTGCTTTCATCTGCATTCTGTCATCATCCTTTTTGAAGTATACTCCAGTGCCAGCCTTGCCCAAAATGAGTTTGAATATGTTGCTTTACTGTAACTCACAAGTGCTCAAAAGTCTTCATAGCTCATTTGCAGTTGATTTGATTCTTTTATTTGTTGACAAAACTTCCATGCAATTCAGTATACAGTATATATTCAGCATACCTGAAAATAAACTTGGATTTGAAGTTTAGTAATCAAACATTCCCAATGAAGTTGCAGTGAAACTAAAGGAGCAACAGTACTTTTCTTATTTTGCAGATATCCCAGTGTACCAGACTATACAGTATACACTCAAACACACACCTACAGGTCAAAAGTTTGGAATCATTAAGATTTTGAAAGACATGCTCACCAGGGCTGCATTTATTTTATACAATATATATATTGCGCATAATATATATAACAACTTAAAATGGCTGATTTCTATTTAAATATATTTTCAAAAGTAATTTAATCCTGGTATGAAGGTAAAGCTGATTTTCAGTGCCATATGATCCTTCAGAAATCATTCTAATATGCTTACTTAGTGCTTAAGAAACATTACTCATTATTATCATCAGTGTTTTCTTTTAAGATCTCCAAATACAAAATTAATAATACAAAAATGCGTAATGTTGTAGACATGGCATCTACCATCAGAGGCTAACTAGACCATGCTAACAAACCCTGATCCCTTGCTTGCACAGGTTTCTCCTAGTGCATGAAAGGTAAAGCTGTGAGCAAGCCAATTAAAATTTTAGTTTTTGAGATCCTTATTTTCCAAGAAAAGTCCAAATTAGAACAAAGTTAATTACGCGTCTTCTTCAAAAGGGAAGCTTCTAAATATATGAATTGAAGCATGTGTTTATATTTGTGTACATACACAAATGCATGTTTGTGACAGAGTAGATCTAAAGAGGTTCCTAAATATTACTTGCATGACTTATGTAGGAGAAACTTTTTTGTGCAAAATAAAGAGTGAGGGAAAAATAACTTCATTACTGCAGATGAAAGTGAGGCAGATCTGTGCCTGCTAGAGAAGATGCAGGAATAGAAAAGCGGATTCTTATGTGATGTGAAGTCGAGTCTGTGTTCAGGAGAAACACCCATGAGACAAATGTGCCTGTGTCTAAAATCGGTCTTCCCACATTACCCATCTCCACCCCGTATTATCAGAATGCAAAAAATAATGAGTTTGAGAAGCAGAAAGAGGAATTGAGGACACTAAAAATGATCAGGACATTAAGTTGTCTTTCTAAAATGCTAAAAAGCATTTTTTTGTAGTGCAAAAGCAGCACATTCTAAAAGAAAATGACAAGCCTGACACATAACCTTGTATAAATAATTCCAGTGGGCTAATTAATGGACATATTAAATATTCTACCTGCTTTTTCCATGGAGGGGAAAATGTGAATAAAAGCCGTGGCCCCAGTAGATTGCTTAAGATGAAAAGAGGCTCCATTCCCACTGTGCCTATCCAGGAAGAGCGAGTTTTCAGCAAGTTTTGCACATCAGAGTGCTGAGCATCAGGCTCAAAGCAGGAGAGGGACAGTGGCAGCATGCCATTCCCACGCAAGATCCTCCTCAAACACAATAAGGACCGTTACATCTAAACAGTGTTATAGGCCTCTCATTACATTACAGATAAATGCCATAGTCCCCCTTATTTTGTTTAATGTGAATGATATTTTGGTCAACAATTTGCATTCATGTATTTATTTATAGACAATTGTTATAATCATGTTATAAATTAAGGTAAAAAATACATGTACTACAATACTTTATTATATATAAATAATCAATTTTATATTACAATAATAATTTGTTAATTCATAACTTTTTTTTAACCCTACATGTAATAAAAAAAGGACATTTTTACAGCTTAGTCTGGACTAAAAGCGGAAAAATTGCTGTTGTCTGTGGCTGTACTTTACTGCAATCACTGAGGATAAATTTCTGTCTCATCTAATGGACAGTATAAAACGCAATCACAGGAAATGTCTTGGGTGTGTGTGCAAAAGGATTTACAGCAAAACACTGCAATTATAGTCTTTTAAGCTGCTAAAAATTTCTGTCATTATTTACTCACCTTAATGTCATTCCAAACCTGTACGAACATCAAAAAAGGAGACCTATTTTCATAAATGTCCTAGTCATTATTTCCTTACGATTAGAAGAAATGGGAACTGGAGCTTTCCAAGTTCAGAAAGCGTCATGTACTAGTACATCAAGTACTAGTGCTGCAAATAACTTGGGGTGAAGTATTACTTTAATAGAAAACCAGAAAGAAGTTAGATTTATCTGTATTTTGTCATGTCACACTTAATTGGTTATGAAACTTGTATACTTCTCGTGAGCTGTAATTACAAAGTGCTATAGTTAATATGAGGTCACAACAGTATGTGCTGAATGATGTGTTAAACTGCTGTAGTAAACAGTGTACTCTTAATTAAGATTAAGACACAGTGTCAGCAGGGGTGGGTTTGTCACCAGACATGTGGGCCCTAATGATTAAACTTGGAATAATAGCTTGTCTGACTTGTGCATAATTTATATCTGAATGGCTATGGGTGTTTAATAACCTTATGTATGTGTAATTTGAATCAAAACACCCTGCAGTTAATTAACTTTGTTTACATCTCTTTCCAAGCAAATGTTGGCTGTGGTCGCCAGCTCTTTTAGATGTGCTCAACATGTATCAGAGCTGCCAAAACATGGACAGCAAAGTGTGTCAGTGTGTATCCCATGCCTTTACCACCCAGAAATTAAATGGAAATATAGCTGCAAGCAGCTATTACGGGGCAAAACACTCCAGTGGGAAAATTAGGATAATTTCAGGATAATTGTAATTGAAATGGCTGAAAAATTAAACCTCTAGTAGCATGATTAAATGGCTTATCACTTTCGATCAACAGGTGGTGCAGTAATCAAATCATCTTGGTGTGTTCTGTGTGAGGTGACAATGGCAGACACAAAAGTTTGTTGTCATTATGTCAAAGCTTCACAAAGATATAGCCTCAGACTCATTTTGGGACCCTGTCTAATATTTGTAACTGTGCTGTACGAAAACGGTTTTGTCAATCGACACAAAATGCATAACTTTTTGTCAGCACAGTCTGAAGATGATCTGACTCGATTTTAGTGAAAAACAGACAAACAGATGAGGATGAGTTAGAAAAAGTAGTTTTTTTATATAAATCATATGGCAGACAGGGAGTACTGATTTCCTAAGAGAAAATTGGTATGTATGTTGTCGGCGCAACCAAGGGAATATTTTGATACCAGTTTCATTACAGTAGCTTAATTCAATCAAAAGTTAATAGCATTTTTGGAAATTTCATAATTAAAGGTAAATTAATGGTTTATTACTCTTGACCAATAGGTGGCGCTGTTACCAAATTGATGTGCCGTGATCAGTGTGAGTTAACAATGGCACATACAAAGTTTGGAGTAAATATGTAAAACTTTTGCAGAGATACAGCCTTCAGATGCAGTTTGGCATCTTTCCAGCAAATTTGTTCATGCGCAAAAAGAAAACTGTTTCGTGCATCGTCACAAAATCCATAACTTTTTTCCAGCTTGGTCTAAAGATGATCCGAGCCAAATTTGGTGAAAATTGGACCAAAGATCTAGGAGTTCAAAAAAGTATGTTGTCAACATGAATCAAGACAGGAAGTTCAGCCAATATTGGTAAAATGAGTATTGTGTTCTCGTCTTGATCCAAGGAATCTATCAACATCAGTCCGATTATAATAAGTTAATGTAAACCGAATGGAGCCGAATATTTTTGTAATTAGTTTCATAACAATATGCTAATGCATTCATAAAATACAGCATTTAAGAACATGATTCAAAATGGCCGTTGCCCAAAATGGCTGACATTGGGAAACTGGGTATCATTCTATTCGGCATGATGCACCGAATCTAAAAAGGTAAATTTTGTATTTTTTGCCAAAGCATTCAGAAGTTATGAGCAAACAAATGCATTCCATATCTCCTGACCACTAGGGGGCACAGTGCCGAAACACTGCAGGTTGTCTCAGGTCATGCTTATTATAACACACACCAAGTTTGATCTCAAAAGGCCAAACCGTTGTGGAGATATAGCCTCACATCCATTTTTGCATGCTTTTTGTACAATTCGCTCATGTGCTATTCAAAAACAGTATGACTAATCAACTTGAATCCCATAACTTTTTGCCAGCTTGGTCTGAAGATGATCTGGTTCAATTTTTGTGACAATCGCTTCAACGGCCTAAACAAGTTAGAAAAAAGTAGTTTTTACGAACAATTGAAAATAGCTAAAAAAAAAAAAAAACCTTACGATTTGTAATTTTGGTGTCCATTCGACTTGGCATGAGCCAAGGAATCAGAGAAAAAAATTATTTTAATTTTGTGGCTTACGGTTCAAAAGTTCTTAGCATAAATTTTTTGAAAGTTTAGACAAGTGGTGGCGCTAGAGAGTTTGAGTTAGAGACTCTAAATTTGCTATGGTAACTGTTCTCACAGTCCTCTATTCGTTTTTCTATGTCTTTCTGAAACAGGAAAATCAAAAGATGTGCATCATATTTATCATTTAAATCCTTCAATCTTAAATAAATAAATAAAAGTGTAATTCTGTTCTCTGTTTAGATAATCCTTAGGCTCTGATTTGGGTTTTTGAACACGCAAAAAAATTCAGTTTTTTCTTCTTTGATCCCACTCTAATGATCATGTTTTAGATCAAAATGTGCATTCAACACAGAAGGATCTATTAAAAAAGTCTTGACATGAGAATGTTCCTTTAAGGAATTTCAGTTCACTTGGCCAGCCATCTTGGCGATACCCCAGACAGCTATGTCTGTAATAGTCATGCAAGTACAGCTACTTCAAAAAAGTTTTTCAGGATTATGTTTAAATGACCCTTAGCACTGGGCAAATTGACATCTCTCTGAGCACAAGTTTAAGGTCTTTGAGTGACACTCTGCTATTTTGATTACTCTTAATGCTTGCCTTCTTGAAATCAAGCCTCAAGATGCTTACTTCGAGGGTGAATTAAATAATATCCTGCCTTTTTGTTGATTGACTTGTTAGTGTGCAGAATAAAACAGCAGTTGCACCAGATTGGTTCACTGTATTTATCTGCATCCCACATTGCGGAAGCAGAATTATAGTGTTAGACATACAAAGAGACGGTAAAATTGCATGTCAGAAAATAGAAAGTACACAAAAAAGTGTGTGTGTGTGTGTGTATACGAACATAGATTTTGTGAAATGTTATTATAATTTAAAATAATTTATTATTTTGAATATATATATATATATATATATATATATATACATAATTATTTCTATTTATTTTTTTTGAGGGTTTTTTTCTGTAATGGCAACACTGAATTTTCAGCAGCTATAACATTCTAATTTGTTGATTTCATGCTCAAGAAACATTTCTTCTTATTATAATTTTTGAATTAAAAAAAGTTTGTAATGTTTAACAGTTTTGTTGAAACCATTTTAGACTATTTATACGTTTGGGATAATGGGGTAAAAAAAAATTACACTGGTCAAAAGTGACATTTTTATGTTATGAAAGATTTCCTTTAAAATACTTTTTTTTCTTACTTTCTATTCAAGAATCCTGAAAAAACAAGTGTTTCACTGTCTTTGTAAAAATATTATTAGGCAGTTTTCAACATTATTAATAATTAGAAATGTTTCTTGGGCAACAAATCAGCATATTTCAATGAAGGATGATGTAAAGACTGGAGTAATGGCTGCAGAAAATCAGCTTTGCCAAAATATAAACGACTTCCTTCAAAAACATAAAACAAATCTTAATGTAGCATGTGTATATAGCAATTTAAAATAATTATTATTTTATTTTAATACATTTTTTGTGTGTGTGTGTTGTAATGTCCAACTAACAATTTACAGAGCCGCATTTTTTTAATGCTGATTTCCAAAAGTGATCTCTTTATCTTGTTTCTTGCAGTTGCAGGCTGCCCTGTATAACCCGGTCCACTGTTCTCTTCTTGGTTTTTCTGCCGCTAGCACATCCTTGCCTCAGGGCTACCTCTGGGTAGGTACACTTTGCACAATGAGAACATCTTTTCTTCTTTATAAATCATCACTGCACTGGTGCAGGAAATTGTAATACAGTATCTCTGTACATGTCCCTCACCTTACCTGTGATTTACCTTAGGGGAAACAAATCATGCACAAACATTTGAATAGTCCACCTCTAACCAGGGCAGTCATCAGCACAGTAACAGAACATCCTGAGCCCCTTACTTGTAATTACTGACAATATGCCAATTTCCCAGCCCTCCAGTATCACATTTTATGAAGTAGTCATTTAGCAGATGTTCTTTTATCCACATAGAGTATACCTGCTCAAAGGCACAATGGAAATAGCTCATGGATCATTCCTTGCAGAGTTTGAACCTCTAGCCTTTTAAATACTACACCACATTAAATATAATTTGCCGCAGCACAGTATTCAGTATATATTTAAGCAATATTTTATAAGCAGGAATGATGTTGTTCTGAATAATCATTACACTTTAAAGTGCAAGTAATATAAATTATATATAAACTGTGAAAAGCCCCAATTTGTTTGGAGGATTTGAGCTAACTTGTATAATTTCCAACATAAAAGTTTCCAGTTCTTAATTCTGACTGAATCGCAAACTCCTACATTGAAATGTACGTTACTTTTCTGGGATATTTTTCTTCCGGCTTAAAGAATTTTTCTACCTGAAGTAAGTAATGTTAGTAGGAGCTCCTCAAAGAAAAAAAAACTGTTAGAACTTAGAATATTTTGATCGACGTTTAAAAGAAAGGGGGAAGCAGGATTCCGAGAAGTTTCTAGAAACAAACATCAAGTATTCCACATCAAAAGCCATTCTATAAATCATTTATCTCATGGCTGTGCTTCCATTTTTTTCCCATCTTTTTTGCTTGCAGACTCTCAGTGGCCATGTCAGTGAGTTCAGGCACTGGATGCCGTCCTCCTCATATTTGTTTTCTTTTTGTTGTCTCTTCGACTGCACAGGTGGCTAGTGGGGGTGATGACTCTCACGGCCAGGTGGAGATTTTCTCCCTTAACAGACCCACGCCACGCTCCGTTAAGAGTTTCTCTCTAAGTTCCCCAGTGCTTTGTCTGGAGTATATCACAGAGCCCAGCACTGAGGAAGAACTGGAAACACAAACCTCGGAAGTTCTTTACAAGATCGGCCACACCATCTGTGTAGGATTATTGGATGGCAAGTAAGTCTGAATACATATCTGTATTGATCTGGAATAATTTGAGTCATCACATTGATCTTTTTATGTTGTCAGCCAGTACTCATTTGCTTCTTTTCCAGAGAAAAGCTCTTGATACTTTGTGTCTGTGTTTGTGTTTCTCAAGCATCCTGGTTTATGGAAGCGTGGACACTGCTGCTCAGTGTCTGCTAACATTTTGTAACCCAGAGGGCTGCCCAGTTCTGTGCCTAAAACACTCTGCCAACTTTCTCTTCGCTGGACTAAGTAATGGAAAAGTCGCAGTTTATAATCGAAAGAGTGGAGGTAGAATAATTTCCATGCAATTTTCAGTGTAAATATAATAAAAAATGAAAATTCAGTCATCATATTACTCTTCTGTTGTTCCAAAACATGATTTTCCTTTTTCTGTGGAACAAAACAAGATAAATGGTCACCAAAATTGATTACCAACATTCATCCACAGATTCTACAGAATAAAGTCAAACAGGTTTAAATAATGACAGAATCTAAATTTTGGGGTAAACTATACCTTTTATTAATTCTACAATATTAAATTTTATAAATTCAATTCTTTTTTCCATTTAATTTGGATTTACATTTGCTGGAAACAATATGTGAATTGGATTTCTGCATAAATTGGTCATAAAATTCCATAAAATCAACAAAAAACAAGCGCAATGTGTTTAAACACAACACAAAAGCAATAATGCATCTGCGTGTATTTATTGTGCAAGCCATGTAAACAGTCATAGGGCAGAGTGGGGAAAAAAGTGTTTCCTCTTTACAAAATCATTTCAATTCAGCAGTATTCTTCAGGTTGAGGGGTCAAGACTGGGCCACATCAGATGGGGTATGTTATTGTTGATTTAGTCCTGGGATTGGGATCACTGTCCTGTTGAACCATTCAACTTCTGAATTCCAGCTGGCAAACAGATATACATCCTGCTGCAAACTGACCTGATAAACTTAGGAAGTTATTTTTCTGTCAATGAATGTATGCTGCCCAGACCTTGAGGCTGCAAAGCCCCATGATGTCCCTCCATTCCAGTTTATTCTGAAGAGCTACTAACTACTTTCAAACACCTTTTGGCTTCATCTCTCCGCAGGATATTATGCCAGTAGCACTGGCAAAAACATCCAGGTGCTCTTTTGCAAAGACTTTTTCATATACACCTTCAGGCCCATCTAAATGTTGGGATTTCAGTTTAGCCAACACACTCTTGTTGGCCCCATTGGCAGTTAGGTTTAGCTGTGGACTTTCATGCTTACGTTATTTTTTTCCCCTAAAGATTGCTTATTTGCGTACAAGTCACATAATATTAGTTTGTACAAAATTAACACTTTGTAAAATTATTATGTTATGTAGATCAGGTTGGGTTAGCTGACTCCAGATGAAATACGTTAAGTTCATCCAAAAATGAAAGTTCAATCAGGACCACTTCCGTCAAGTATATTTTATGACACTGAAGAATGGGAATTTAAATAGACTGCATGTGATAGGTGTCAAGACTGGATTGGTACACGTCAGGAACAGCTGACTGTCAGCGTGACTAACGTGGCCTGACTGAACTAACGCGATGCTCAATTTCTGTCATTATTTACTCACTTCATGTCTTTCCAAATCTGTATAACTTTATTCTTCAGAGGAAAATGAAAGAAGATACTTAGAAAAATGTATTTTCCACCATACAGTGAAAGTCAATGGGGTCAAGTTTGTTTTGAACTCCAGGTAAAAGGTTCACATATTTCTTTCCTGCAATTGTATACAGCACCAATGCCTCATGTTTGATATTGCTTTGTGCTTATGACAATATAGTTATAGAAATTTTTTAATGAATTTACTAGTTTAAGTTTAATAGAAAAAAAGTAATACTAAGTTAATTCTCTTCTGTTTGAATTCATCCTTTCTGAATCTACTGCTACAATATAAAAGATGTGTAAATATTAGCCCTTTCCAGTAGCACCTCTAAATCCAGCATGCATTTTGCGGTTACAGAGGGGTTGTGGGATCCAGATTCCTGCAGACATGTGGTTATTGGATGCACACCCGTCCTCAAACTCCTCCAAATAGACGAGTGTGTGTGGGCCAGCTGTGCCAACCAGGTCTCAGTGATTGAAGGCTTCTCTCTCAGGACTAAGGTATCCTTCTCCTTTGAGAAATGCCTTAGAATGTGAATTAGAATGTGTCCAATGGGATTCCACCACCTTCACAATGAAGATGCAGCACACAAATGCTTTTCATAAGACCGTATAAGTCAAAAGAGTGAACTTTCATGTCACTTATCAAAGCTTGAGATCGGTTCTTTAACAAAGGTTGGTTTAGGAAAGCTTGAAATGATTCTTTTATTTCAGAGTTTTACATTTCATTTCTCTGTTAAGACGGCTTCCCATGCTAGATGCATTATGAGAGAGCATCTTAAGTCACACATAAAAGGTATCCTCCCTGTAGAAGCCCAACAGCATGTTAGGATGCTAGCCTTTGATCAGTTGTGACAGCTGAGCCAACCTCTCTATTTTGCCCCAAGGAGCGCACCCTCCTTCTGCCTTCCTGATGCTTAATATCAGGATTAAATTCAGCTCTGGAAGTTGGAAGTTTAGTTCAGCCCGACGATAAGATGTGGCCAGGCAAATGGACATATCATTCTGTTTTTATTTGCAGGTCAATAGTTGTTTGCACCTATAGAAAATGCAGGATGAAGAATTGATCTGTTGTAAAACTAAAGAAAGGTCCATTAGTATGTAAGAAGACAACAGTAATATTTTGAAATTCTATTAAAATGTAAAATAATTATTTTTAATATATTTTAAAATAAAAATGATTAATACAAAATTATCAAACCATTATTTGGTCTAACAACTATTGTTACTAATAATGTGTATGAATAAATACGGTATTTACACTTGACAGCTTACCATAACTTTTAAAAATAGCATATTTCATATATATATATATATATATATATATATATAATATTATAATTGCCTTTCACTTTATTATTGTTGTTTTCTTTTGACTTAAATTATCCATTTCCCAAACATTCTTAGTGGGGTTAAGTTGATTATTTACTAATTTAACAGTTTATGGCTTTCCTTAACAAATGGCATTCTGGATTGTGATGTAATATGCCTAGCCTTATATGTCCAAACAGAATTTCATTAGGCAGTATATAATCTGACATCAAATTATACCCACTCTAGAGCACTACATTCTACAGTCTTGGCCTAAACTTTGATGTTCAGCTTTGATTTTTATTTTTTTTTGTTGGTCTCTTTCCCCCTATATCTATGTTTCCTCTTGCTCTTTCTTGTTTTTATGCATTTTCATCATTATTTTGTATCTTTTATGATTCCCAGAGTTTTGAAGTTCATCCAGACCCCATGGTTAGTGTGACCCACATGGTGCGTGCTGGAGGAGGGGTGTGGATGGCGTTTTCAGAGGGATCATCCCTACGTCTGTTTCACACAGAAACATTGGAACACCTCCAAGAGATCAACATTTCAACACCCTCTGCATATTTGAGCCCTGGCAAGTCCAACATGTGATTATGGTGCAGGATATGAATTCTCAAGATAACAATTTGGGACACGGGTCCTCATTGGGGCAAAAAATGTTTGAAAATTGGCAGGAATTGGAAGAAAAATTTATAAATAAAATATCAAATAAAAGTAAAAAATATTTAATTATAATTATCAATAAATCATGTTTTCTTTATAGGTCAAAAATCTGTGTGTGTATCCAGCCTGCTTATCTGCCAAGGACTGCTATGGGTGGGCACAGCTCAGGGGATTATTGTCACCCTGCCAGTGCCCAGACTGGAGGGCATTCCCAAAATAACAGGTGAGCCACAATTTAAACAAACAAAGCGTTGCATCTAAGCCTTCTTTTTGTTACCTAACATAAACTATCCCTCTTTCCCATCAGGCAAAGGGATGACGTCACTTAACGCTCACAACGGCCCTGTTGAATTCTTGGTTGCAACCTCCAGCATTTTATCCCAAGATTTTCTAAAGCGGGATTCTCCCATGGAGGGTGTGGATTCAAGTGATGAAGATAAGAAGGTGACAAATTCTTCTCAGGAGTCCCTCCAGCAGGCCGATGGCTCTCCTCAGGCAGAAGCCAAAGCTAAAGGAGTGCTACTGCAGTACCACCTCCGTTCTACCTCTCAGCTCCCAGGAAAGCTCCTGACGGCCCGGCCCGAAGAATCAACCGACTCGACCCAGGACTCTCTGGTGCACACCCTAGAGGACGGTTCCATCTATGAGCTAAGTGATGATCCCGAGGTTTGGGTCAGAGGGCCTGGGCCATCATTAAAGGAAGCGGCACGTAGGGAGAAGGTGACTTCAGCTGCCGTTATATCCGGTGGAAAAGGGTTCCGTCGACTCGCAAAATCCTCTAACTCCCCTGACTCCAGTGAGAACACGCTCATGGTCTGGCAGCTGCCCATTACAGTTTGAGACAGTTATGAATTCTCCTTGCTTTGGCTTTCTTCTGATGTTTTTGCAGTGATGGAGGATTGTGTGATCATTGAAGGACAAACAGACTGTATGGCTTTTGAGGATTATTTATTCCTCTTCTCCTCCAGAAGGTTTTTAAGGAATACTCCAGATTCAGTAAAAGTTAAGCTGTGACAGCATTTGTGGCAAAATGTTGATTTGCCTGAAAAAATGTCATTCATTAAAAAATATATATCTTGGTTATTGTGAGGCCCTTACAATGAATGAAAGGGACCAATCTGTTAACATTCAAATACTTACTGTTTCAACATCACAGCCATGGGACTTAAAACAATATGTGTTAATATGATTTTAGTTTAAAAAAATAAATAAAACTGCCAATACAATGCAGCACCGTAAACCTTATAATGAATATAAATGTTAAAAATATAATGAAGAAATTATTTACAGCTCAAATAATACGTTTTAACTAACAATTAAATCACAATTAAATTATAAGCTTCTCAATTCTTCTTTTAAATCTTAAATTGGCCCCATTCACTTGCATTTGTAAATGCCATCAAGTGTAACCATCATTTTTGCGGTTTTTTTTTTTTTTAAGAAAATGAGGGAAAATTAAAATAATTATTTAACTCTTTTTAGTGGTAATACCCATAATGACAAAAATGCTTTTAAGGGGGCCAGAATATTCCTAAGTTGATAAACAGCCATGCCATTTAATGTTCGTCTGTCATAATAATAGCACGTGCTTGGTATATAATGCACCACAACTGAATATAAAATAATCTCACCTTTTGAAAATATTACTAAATGACTGATACCACCAAATGATCTGCATGCGAGGAATCAGGGTAAGTCTTGTCATTTTTTAAAAGTAATCCTTAGTATGTATCTGAGTATTGGCTGTGACCCAGTTCTTTCTTGTTTAAATGATAAAAGATATTTTTTTATGCAGCACCACCAATGCGGTGTGCACCGAAATGTAAGGTAGCTGAATATTCAGAGTCAGTATATTTAAATGTTTTAATGTTATTTTAGTGTGAAATGTGATAAGGAGAAGTGAAGTATTCACTGTAGGTTCGTGTGTCTGATGGTTCTTGTTGTTCACAGTGTCACTTTGTTAAAAAAAAAAAAAATGAAATCATATTTACAGTGATTGAAGTATTTGCAATTTTCATTTCATTTAAAAGCATTTAATTTTATTTTAAACTGACTCAACATTAAATGGTTTTGAAATGGCATTGTGTGTGAAGACCTGCTGTAAATGAATATTGCAGAGTAATATTTTATATTGAATCTCAGCACATTTTCAGCCTTTTATCTCTGGGCAGCCACTGCCAGCTCTCACATTAAACATATCAGCAAACGCAGTATGGCGCAGCTCAGGCAGTGGTTAATATATGCACATTGTGACACCAGTGCTACGTGAAGAGGATGCCAAATCACATCTCTGGCAGATGCGGAGTAAAACTGACCTGTCAGGACTTAAAGGAGCTGCATAACAGTCACTCATTGTTCTAGTAGTAGATGTTTTGCTCGTTTAATCAAATTTTTTGCAGTTTCAGTTGTGCTATTCAACTAAATGTCATGATGTATTTAATTCATTCTCAAATGCATTAAGCTATGCTTTTATTGAATATAAAAGCTATTATGTTTTCAGAAGTTTACTTTCAGGATGGAGGAGCCGTTATGCTTACATCAAAGGCTTCTAATTAGAGATGTTTGATTGCGTTGTGTCTACTGGGAAATCAAGAATCTCGTTATTGCTAATTGAAGGACTTGATCGAGATAACGCCCCTCCTTTGTAAAACTTAAATATCAGCACAACGTTCATACCTCTGTGACATTGTAGGATGTGCAAATAATTGTTCTTAATTACAATGTGTGTTAATTTAAAATGCTCTGAAAAAAATCTTACATTTATGGTAAAAAAGCATATTGCTAATTAATAACCATTATTTTTTTAATATAATATTAGTATATAAACCTGAACTAAAGAGCACAAAGTGTAACATAATACTCCTGATTTACATAACTGATTAAAATGAACTATTTAAATAAAACATTTTAATTAAAATTTTATTAAATTCTGAATTTCATACACTGTATTTTTTGACCCACGCCTGTTGTGCATTATTCTCAATAGTGTGAATATAAGAAAAGAAAAGGAAAAAAACTGCTGAGAGAGAGAGAGAGAGAATAAGCTTCTCTGGAAAAATGTCTGACCTGATCCTCTCACAATACACAAGAAGGAGTATCTAAATGTAATGGTGTACCATAGGCGTAATTTGCGGGTGGTACATCATGTCCCCAGCATTTTTTTGCCAAAGTCGAATCTGTCCACAGTAGGGTGACCATATTTTAGTTTAAGATGTGCTCCCTTTACACAGAGTGTCTGGGAATGCGAAATCGAAAGTGAAAGTAAACAGCGCAAAAGTTCATTCAAAAATATTTAAATATCTACAATGCATCCTGAGCGGCTCCCTGGTGAGCCAAAATTACATACAATATTAGGATGTTTAAAGGAGTGGACACGAATATCGCGGAGCGAAACACATGTTAAAGGAGCAGGCGGCCAGAGATTCAGCGGGAGCGGGATTAAGAAAACAGCCGATCCAGGACATTTTGGGCAATAAAGAAATCCCGGCCAGACGCATGATTGTAGGACCAAAAAGAGGACATGTCCAATTCGGTTAGGTCAAATGTTATTATTACAGTTTCAACTGAAGACGCTTAGCCTACTCTATTTTTATCACTAAAAACAAGCCTGCGGGGAGGATTGCACTTTAGAAATCAGTCTGAATGCAAAAAAAAAAAAAAAAAAAAAATTATTATTATTATCAGTGAGGTGCTATTCATTCAGAAGACGGCTAGAAACACACTACAGGACCCGTTCGACATCTACTGTAGTGTTCTCTGCCGCACATATTCAGTCTCGAACGCATTGACTGTAAAATAAGCGAGAACCAACGCTGAAGTCTGATGATGTTCCGTACAAGTTCATTTATAGCCTACATATTATAGCTTGCTTTCTAGCTGTCTTTTCAGTGCGTCTTGTAAAGGAAATTAGCGTGCAATGTATATGGCTGCCAGTAGATGTAACCCCCACCCACCTCACCACCAGTGTTCGAATTGAGGGGGGGCTGGGGGGGTCCGGGACCCCCCATAAGCTTTAAGGGACCCCCCATAAGGGCCAAAAAAAAATACCTTGGGGGGGGGTCCCCTGGTTTTTTATTAAAACTAAAATAGAAACAATATTTGAACAGCCTTATCTATTTTCTATCAAACTGTTGCGCTGCTGCTCCCATAAAAAGCTACTTCAAATAAGATGTGCGTCTGAAAATACGCTCAAGTGCACCACACGCTGTTTTCTGAAGGAATTTATAGACTGCGGGCGCGACGTCGCTGTGTGATTGGCTGTCAGAGTGATCCTTCCTCATTATTTTACCTCACGATGATGGTAAGATAATATTTATTTGTTTTATGATTGTTTGGTACACCTAATTTACTCTACTGAATAAGTGTTTATCTTCATCTTAGAATCACTTTTATTAGAATCTTGGTCTGTCAAATAGTTGTTTTTTTTATCTTATGATGCTAGCTCACTATTGGATTGTTAGTTGTAAATTAGCCATCTAACATTATTCTGAGAAAAAAAGCTAGCATTGCACCCATTCTGAATTAAACAAATAATTTTAAATCTAGTAACCTTAATGCTGCGTGTCCACCAAAGAGTTTTCCCCCGCAGCTAGCATATTTTTTCACTTGTTCTCAATGGGAGCCCCGTGTTTTTTAAAACGCCAGGAGCGTGCCGAGCGCTGAGCATTCGGGCGTTTTTTTTCTCGTGCCGAGAGTTGAAGAATGTTCAACTTTGGATAAAGCGATGCACTCATCACTGTCTATTTCTAGTCAGCTAACCGATCAGAGCGCAGGAGGGGCTGGGGAAATTCCACACAGATCAACTGTCACAACTGTCATTTTGTTACAACGACGTGTCAACAAGCGCAACAACGAGAAAAATGGAATAGAAATTAATATTGGTGGTTTCTGAGCATCCAGAGCATTTAAGTCAGAAACAAATTATCTACCAAATCAGATACAAGTAACAGTTTAGCGGTTATTCCGTATCATAGCAACCAAAGCATCTCAACTGAAAAAAACGCTCTCAATCGCTCAAATTAAAGTCATTTTGTGGCCAGAAAAATATTAATTCCCATTTGCAATGCCATTGTTTACCCACTCTAATAAATCTAAATGTATCTAGTCTAGTTGCTCAAAAGAGTATTGCAGGTCATAACTGCTTATTTATTTTTTAAGTTTTGCATTTGAATAAATATTTAGACATGATCGAACACTAGATTTTCAAATGATACATTAAAACGATACTCGTATAAGCACACAAAAGTGAATATTAATTTATGCAAGAAAATACTGAATTTAACCCAAGTAAGTACAGTAGGCCTATTCATGTGAACTGATAGTGAATCAAGAGATCGAAATTGATTAATGATCATCAGCATCCTAATTATATCAAATTCTTTATATTTTTTTCCCTCTTGTAGAAACTATTGTGACAAAACATCGGGTGGGGGGACCCCCCAAGAGCTTTGACACAATTCGAACACTGCTCACCACCTCCACCTCGTCCCGTCCCCACCACTTTTTAAGGCAAACTTACGCTGTGATACGTTACGCTGAGTGCCCAAAACCAGACTTCCATGATTCCATCTACTGTATTTGGATGGATCTAACTTTCTAGCAGTGGGCCTACTGTGCATTAATAGGCTAATCCTGGTACATAAGCAAACCTAATATTTTCATTCTAACCTAGCTATTTCAGACTAACCTTACTACGTAAATAACATAGAATTTAGCGTTTTCCCCTAGCAGTCATTTCTTCAGATTTCTCGAGGTAATTAAACGAGTCTGTGTGCTCAAGTGAGTCTGAGTATGAGAGTTAATGACTGCGCGCGCTCAGGGCAGGGGGCGCGCGCACGAGAGCGTGAATTCATTCAAATCTGTTGCTTTGGTAAATCTCCGCCCGACGGAGCCCAGAGAGATGCTGCTGCTGCTCCCTAGAAGGACACCATGAGAAATCACAGGGAGAATTGCGTCGAGTTACTCAATATTTCAGCTTTGTACGGAGGATGACATTAACATAATATTAAGATGGAATACTGACACTCGCTATTGCACTCTTGCGGAATTGAATAATATTTAAATAGTAAGTCAAAAGAGATGAGTATAATTACTTTATCTTTGCTCCTGTGTGCTGACCTACTGGACTTCGTTATAGGTACGTTTTACTTGAATTATGTGTGATATGAGCAGTCAGCAGTAAATGTGATAAATTCATGCCATCTATTGATATTTTTTCTGCACTTTAAAAACCGCACTTTGGACTAAATGTGTATATTGTACATTTATTGTACATGTATGCTATGTGGTAACTTTATACTGTACAGTTTTAAAAAAAATTTAGCAGGCTGTCAATACCAAACCACCTAAAGATGCTATCTGCACTATATTTACAGCCTCAGGCTATTCTGTTCCACACTATGGATGTTGCA
Organism: Carassius carassius; assembly: GCF_963082965.1. Lineage (NCBI taxonomy): Eukaryota > Metazoa > Chordata > Actinopteri > Cypriniformes > Cyprinidae > Carassius > Carassius carassius. The sequence continues at coordinate 13,965,813 of NC_081800.1, forward strand.
TTGATTGAAAGATTTCTAGATTGAGGTGGCTTGTCCTTTAAACACAGGTGCACTTGTTTAATGATTTTGATGGGTGGTTATTTTGAGGATAAAGCCTAATCTTTTGTCCTGACCCAGATTTACGCTGGGTTATCTGCTCTCTGAAATAATTAAAGATCATTGATTGCAGAACTATAGTGCTAAGAGAGACAGTGCTTTTTGTTTGCATGAATCAGTGATCGCAGCCATCAAACTCTTTACTGTAACTCAAGAATGCTGCCTATATAGCATCACGTTATGTCTCATTCACTTGAGTCGAGCTCTTAATGTCACCGGTCAGATCATATCAGAGGTACAGGAGCTTTCAGAAGTGCATCAGTAGCAGTGTTTCTTTATTTGTAATCATATGAATGTGATTTAAATAGGGCTGCACGATTATGACAAAAATCTTAATTGTCGATTATTCCTTTGAAATTGTAATTGTAATTATTAATTACAGTTAAATTAATGTTTACACCTTTGTTTGAAGCAACTGCATGCCATATTATTATATGAAAACAAGCTGAAAACACTAACTGAATAACTTTTATTGCTTTTCTATAGTATTACACCTCAAATGCCAACTATGCATCAGATTAGTTTCTTCTTTAAATAAAGAGGTAAAAATATGCATGGAATGTTATACTAAAACCAAAATTAAACCAATGGAAAAACCCTTGATAACACGTAGAAAGAAAAAAAAGCATCTTAAGCACGCAGAATAACATCAGTGGACTTTAAACGATTAATTGCTGCTTTGAACGATTACGTAATTGTGGCATCCATAACTGTAATCGCGATTAGAAATTTGATGAATTGTGCAGCCCTAGATTTAAGCCTTATGTTTTTAGCTTTAGTTCTCTCAAATGCCTTGCAGTAGATACCATATTCAAGTTTTATTATGATGCATAGCATGGTTCTTGGACCTAGCTATTGTTTTTATAATCTTTTGAGTGAAAGATTGACAGAATTGAAAGTTACACATTTGTAAATTATATTGATACTCATGGCAGTTTAGGAAAGATCATGACTTTACAGCCTGAATAAGTCATTACCAGTATTGCTTGGATGTTAGTGCAATTATGGATGTGAGGAAAAAACACACATCTCCATAATTGTATATGGTGACCAAGCATTCAGTGTTTAACTGGTGTCATTCATTATTTTTTATCAATTAATAACAGAAGCCCACTGTTTCAGTCTGTATAATTTATTTATCATATTCATATATAACACAAATGGCATTTTTGTTAGCACTCTAGACTTCTTTAATATAGACTAACCTTTTATGTGCTCTTATGCATGTTTACATAATCAAATAGATTACTGAAATTATCAAATAATCCTTGCACATCACCATTAACATTCCTAACCAACTGTGACATTTGACCAGAGATTGATTTTCTGTGATTTACAAGATTATCGCAGTCTATAAAAGGTTCTTATGTAGTGTGGGACTGTAATAGCCCTCAAAATTGACATGGTCTCCCCCCTTACTAAGCCTCCTAAAGGACACTCTGTAGCATCTGCTCAGTAAAGGATGGCATAAAGTAGTGCATGCCTGAGGGTCACAGGACATTCCCAGTGTCCTGTGCTGTGTGTGGGGCAGCCTACAGGATCACTTGGTTGATGGAGAAAATACCATGGATTAGGGAAATAAGAAAAAACACACACATACACTGGAAAAAAATAATCCATTCACTGACGTCACAGTTTAAAAACCCAATACGGTGGAGTAGTGGGATTTTGTAGGTCAGTGAATTTGTGACAGATTATAGGCCGATTGCCTCCCACTCTGATGCCTGTGTTCGGTACATGGTGACTGTTTCAATAGAACTGCAGCAAGACATGGCTGTTTTGCATGGTTGTTCAGCATACAAAGGCATTGCATGTTTTCAACATCAGATGTTGGTAAAAATACGAGTAATAATTGTAAACTAACCCCTTTTACTTTATTAGGACAGGGAGACAGCTCTGGCAGCACTGATTGCTGGAAGACCTGGAAGTGATGAAATAGCTTTAGATCTTGAAGCATCAAACTACACAAAGAATCCATCTATCTGACATTCATTATGTAATACTGTAATGCGCTGAACAATGTGGGTGTGCAACATTTTTTCAAATGCATTCTTAACAGATGGGTGTTTGATTTATAGTGTAGCGTTTATAATGTATTCTATTTAGCTTTGTTTTTTTTCCTGTTTTGTTGCATCTAGTTGTGTGAATTGTTTCACTTTGCTTCTTTTTCTTTTACTTTTTGTTTCTTTACATTTTGTTTAATTGTGTAGTATTTATTGTAGATTTTGCACTGGTTTGTTTCTTGTTGTTTAGTTTTTTTGTTTAGGTTTTATCTCTTTACTTCTTTTAATTGTTTTTTTTTTTTGTTTCTTTACATTTTGTAATTTTGCTTGGCTTTGATGTTTTCACTTTGTTTCTTACTTACTTTACATTTTGTTTTATTGTGTAGCATTATAGCATGTTTTGCTTTGTATTTTTTGTTTTGTTTGTTTAGTTTAGTTTAGTTTTATTTTGCTACATTTCATTTGACTTTGTTTCTCTTTTTTGCTTTGTTTTTATTTTCCTTTTGTTTCTTTACATAAATTTTTTTTGTTTTGTTTCTTTTTATCAAGAGGTAAAACAGGAACATTCCCTGCAAAACAGACAATACATTACAATATAGGCACACCTGACAGGTATGTATTGATGAGAGTTCTTAAAGTTTTCTTTCTTTCTTTTTTTATTTTTATTATAGAAGTGAGAGTAAATCGATGCAAAATATTTTATTAATATGATATTAGGAACATTGTCTGCAAAACAGATATTTTTAGATCAATGTTTTTTTCCATGCAGAGTTTGTTGAATAATGGATAATCAAGGATACATGTCAGTTATGTGTTGATTAAAGTATATTATTTATCATTTATTTATTTATCATATAATTATCATTAAGAGTATTTTTCTTTGGTTTTGGTTTAAATTAATTTTTTATGTACTTTATTTAGCTTTTTTGTTTTGTCATAGGTGGTGAGAGCAAACAATTGTTTGATTATAACATGTCAACATGTCACGTGTAATATAGACATTGTAATGGGTAATCAGATATACCTGTCAGGTATTTGCTGATAAAAGTCTGTTATTTCTTGCTGTGTGGAGATTAAAATTAATGAAACGTAGCACTGAGACAGCTTCTTGCAGACTTCCCACAACATCCATTTATATTGTTTTTTGCCATCATGCTTTTTGATCTGAAATATTCTTGGATCGAGGGCTCATTAAATGCTATAATTTCACTGTCACTGCAGTATGACCTTTCTTGGGGGAGGTTTACATTGCGGCCTTCAAAAGCTCTCAGTTTTGTTAACTTATGACTTAATGATTTTAGAAATGAGGAGTGCACTGTAATTTTGCTTTGACTCATTGCTGGTAATTTGAATGGGAATTTATTGGAGGCTTGTGCAAACTGATGCATTTAGAAAGTGACACTGCTATCTTTTTCCAGGTTATTTAACAGTCACCATTGAGCCTCTCCCTCCCGTGGTTATGGGGGACACAGTGACTTTGAAGTGCAATTTCAGGACGGATGGCAACTTACGAGAGATTGTGTGGTTTCGGGTAAGTGGGGTCCAAGCTTCATCTTTGCATGAAACGCTTTTACTTTCACCATCCTGGGGAAAAAAATCACTTGTTTTTCAGTCTGCTAGTTCTTTTCAATCTCTCTTATTGTTCTGTTGGCAAGCTGACGTTGTGAGAACAAAAGCTGTCAAAAATATGAAAATATATTCAGGATTAAGAGTTAACGCCTCAGTGATTTTAAGACAAGTTTTCATTTTGTCGTCAGAATGAGCCATTAGTGTGGCAGGATTGTTGATCCAACAGATAAAACATTCAATTAAAACACAGCAGTATGCCAATATATTTCTAGGACATTTAAAAAAATACTCTGCCACATCATTTGCAATATATGATATGTTTATTTAATTACTAAGCGAATCAAAAATGATCAGCTTTACTGTATAAGGTCACATACTACAGTAATAGAGGTCCCAAAACTATTTGGACACTCAAGCCACAATTAAAAAAGTATATACATTTATTTCTATTGGATAACAAAATATTTAAAAAAAATATTTATTACATTTTTAAAAGTAAGACTGAAGTATTGGACAACAAGGTAATTTATTTGATTGCTAGGGAATGCATGAACTGATAAAAACTGAATTGTAAAAGCAATGGAAGTCGCTTAGAATCCAAAAGTCTGCCGTGTGCATAAATGTAAATGTGGTTGTCAGATGTTAATGGATCATGTCCATAGTTAATGAGATCATCTGTCTTCATATATACACTAAAAGTTGGTTAAAAATAAGTTGTTTCTGAACTTACTGTACAAGAACTTGCACCACAGATGTCAGCTGCTTTAATGCTGGAGTTTGTTATCTTATTCGAAGAAATTCATACATTTAAAAGCAGGATTTTGTCCAGACAACAGCTAGAGATTTAAAGTGAATTATTGCAAATGACCAAACATTTACTGTAAGTAGGAAACATTTGTACATGCCAAATGATTTCTCTTAACTTACTTTTACCCAGTACATAATAGTTTATTGTCATTGTTTTCAAAGGTGATGGAAGGTGGAACGTCAAAACAGAAAATTTTTACCTACGACGCCATGTACAACACCAATTTCTCTCACATGGAGGACTTCCTCAGACGAGAGGACCTTGTTTACCAGTCAACTGTCAGGTTATAGTTATATCCAGCAGAGCACAGTTTATAGTGGATAATACTTGGCTTTCCTCTCAGCATGCACAGTGCTATTTTTATGACTGCTGTTATGTGTTTAGACAGATTGTTCCTCACTGTTCTTAGGCTCCCTGAGGTTCAGATGGAAGATGATGGACCATATGAATGCCATGTGGGGATCTATGACAGGGCATCTAGAGAGAAGGTGGTCTTGGGATCTGGGAGTATCACTCTTAATGTCATGTGTAGGTTCTATTTATAAAGCATCATACACATATGTAGTCAAAAACATTGTGATGTGCTTTAGTTTCTGGTTGTATTAACATAAAATCCATAATATCTCTTATAAAATCCATAATAACTCTTAGCCTTTGACTTAAAAAAAATAGCTCATCCAAAAAAATGTAAATTCTGTCATCATTTACTCATCCTCATGTTCTTTTAAACTGGTATGAACTTCTTTCTATTGCATAAAAGTAAATAATTTTGAAGAACAATAACTTTGGACCAAACTGACATTTATTAAAATTATCTTCATTTGAGTTCCTCAAATTATATTTTATTAACCTCATTATTATGATTTATATTTTTAACCTCAATCATTGAAACAAAAACCTAGTGAGCACTTTTCCCTAATTTGAAGGGATTCTGTAAATGTAATAACGATAATGGAAAATTCACGATTAACTACTTTAGGATGCTTATTTTGATTCAGCAGTTTTTAGCTTTATAATACAATAACAGTGTGGATATCTTTTTGGTGTCAAACCAAGACAAGATTTCAAATTCTCAGTCTCTCTTTCTTAATTGCTTGTGCAAGTACCTACATGCCCATAAAATCTGGGAATATGCAACAGGGTATTCATGCAATTTCCCTCTGCATGCACTTGCAAATTAATGTTTCAATCGTATGTAACATGCCATGACGAGTAAGTGAGATACAAGCTGGAGTTAATTTAATGGTAGCTAAGAAATCATCAGAAAGATTTCACATGGATTACTTAAAACAAGAGATGTTGCTATTGTGATATAAATCTTGCCTACTAACGCACTTTGCTTATAAACTGAAGCTCATTAAATAAGGATCTCCTGGCTTGCGGTCTGAAGCACAAACGTGCCCTTGAGAGAAAGATATTAATAATTACTTTGAATGCTGCACTGTCATCTCTCCTTATCTCTTTGAATTACTGTAGGGAGGCTTTTGATTTCTAATGAGTTTTCAATGTCTTTGTTTTTTCTCAGCTCCACCAAAATCAATATCTGTTGAGGCGGCAAATCAGCCAGCTCGATTCAGTCGCTACGAGGCTCAAAACTTCACACTTGTTTGCATTGTAACTGGAGGAAAACCTGCCCCCGTGGTTAGCAGAAGAATAAAATAAAAGCTCTATATTAAAACCTAAATAAAGACAGACACGTAAATACCAGAGATTATTTAAATGGAAATGTGTTTCATTGCTGTTTAGTTGTAATCTTTTGTAATTATTTCTTCACCAAACTCAGGTGTACTTCAAGAGGGATGGAGAACTTATTGAAGTGCATCCTTTCATGTCCACTGAGAAAGTTGAAAGCAGAGGCTTGCTCTCTGCCATGGATAACCAGCCGCTTATCAGTCGAGAACTGGATGATACAAAAGTGCAGAAGTCTCTTTCTTTCCTGGGCCCTTACAGCGAGCCGGTGCACCTTGATAAGGACCGGCCACAGCGCAGCTACATATCTGGAGCCCCTGGTCAGGAGGACCCCAGTCCCACCACAGAGGTCATCCCAGAGACTGTGATCAGCCGAGAGTTCCCCCGCTGGGTGCTGAGCTCAAGCCCACTGTACTATTTTAACCATACACAGTCTGAGCTGCATGACGGTACTATGGAGGTCCAAGCTATGCTGACCTGGCACCTGAACCCACAACTGGACAATGAGGCTCTGTTCACCTGTGAAGTCAAGCACCCGGCTCTTTCCATGCCCATGAAGGCAGAGGTTACACTCTGTGAGTGTCAGTTTATTTACGTTACCAAATAAATACAGTTACTGAGGGGTCTGTTTGAGTATGTTTATAAGGGGTTACACAATATATAAGTTATTATGGAGTTTTTCTATTTAATATTTGAATAATGTTTGCTCCTTTTTCCTGTTTTTACATTTAGATTGCTTTTACTGTCATCTAACATTCACTTAATCTTCAAATCTAGCAACACGTTTAAATGCAATTTATATATACATATTCAATGCAAGTTACTGACTGGTTAAACAAGCTGAGTTGACAAAAATACTGAATCCAAGATTTGATGATAATATAGAATAATAAAACATTTACAAGCAATTTTTGAAATTCTGTTCATTTCTGCCTGGGAACACCAAATAACGTAAAGGATTTTAGGCACATCACAGGGTGTAATATATGTATACACACATACATACAGTATATGTAATTGAACACCTTGACTTTCTATATCCTCTGACATATTGACAACAGTTTTATTTCTCACTGTTTTTCAAGCTGCTCCAAAAGGCCCAAAACTCTCTGTTGCCCCAAGCAGAGCGAAAGTGGGAGACACGGTTCACATCAAAGTGGAGGGATTCCACATGGGGCCCAAAGTGGTACAATCATAGAAGAAGAACAGCAATGACAGTCTGTTTTATATTAGAAAGCCTACTAATGTCTTTTGGAAATGTTGAACTAAATAATTAAGTTGCTTTTGATGATTTATAGTAGACCTTAAACGCCTTTGAGAGCTTCTTTTGAAAACTGTTTAATATTCTCTTCAAGTATAATATATGTGAGCACATGAATACTGCCAGTGGTGTTTAGCAAATGTATGATTAAAAAGAGCCTCCCAAGCAACTCCTCATAAATATTTAATCTTTGTTTGTAATTTAACACACTTGAATGCAGAAAAATTTAATCTATATACTCTACATCTTATGCTGGGTATAACCATGTTCAATGTTTTAAATAGCTGAAGTTTTTAATGAATATTTAATGTGCTACAGAATAAAGTGTTTCCAGAGCCTCTGTTCACATGGACACGTGTGGGAGGACCTCTGCTGGATGGAAGTGAAGAGAGATTTGGGAAAGTACTGGCTCTGGAGCGAGTCCCAGCTGAGCTCAACGGATCCATGTATCGCTGCACGGTCCAAAACCCTTTGGGATCTACCAACACTCACACCCGCCTCATAGTATTTGGTCAGTATACCAGATGCATCACACACAATTCATGTGGTCTGTAGCCAACACTCAGATGCCTCATACAGTACTAATCGGTTTTTACCTAAGATGTGTCCTCTTCACAATGCTGGATCCACATCTGACACTCAGTGTTTTGTCATTATCTAGCACTCGCATGCATTTAAATGTTCAGACCATTCCCAAACATTCTTATTTCTTACAGTATTTTGTTTGTACTCAGTAATTAAATGCCCCATACTGTTTAGTGCGATATAATCGCTGTTAGCTGTTTGTTTTCAAAAGATGTCAATACCGTATTTTTCGGACTATAAGTCACATCAGTCCAAAAATACGTCATGATGAGGGAAAAAACATATATAAGTCGCACTGGACTATAAGTCGCATTTATTTAGAACCAAGGACCAAGAGAAAACATTACCGTTTACAGCCGCGAGAGGGCGCTCTATGTTTTCAGTGTAGGCTACAGGAGCACTGAGCAGCATAGAGCGCCCTCTGGCGGCTGTAGACTGATTTCAGGACAACGTAACCATGAAGTGCAAAAAAAATGTTTTGTTTTGGCCTACAAAAATCCCTGCAGCACTATTAATCATGGCTGAATGCAAATAGGGCATGTCTAAAATGGCATTAGAAACTGAGAAATTAGAAAATTAGAAACATTAGAAACTAAATTTTGCGTAATGGTGCATCCACACCACTAGATGTCTGTATAGGTCAATGATGACCAGAATATCAGTGAGTTCAACATAACCAAAATATTGAGACAGGTCTCTGCAGAGCAAATGTGGGTGTTTATCACCTTGTGGGTGTTTTCAAACTGCTGGGTGTTTCTAAATCATGCAATCAAAATGATTCCCCTTACCCAACCCCACCCCTAAACCTAACATCACTATGATGTCAGCCAATCAGCTATCATGGTGTAAAAACGCCCTGATCTGGCAACTACCATTACTTTCCTGCAGAGACCTATACTTGAAAATATTGAGTGGACCTTTAAGGTTACATATTTCTATGCTATTTTATTTCTATGTTTTATGTGTTTTTATTGATAACCTGTACAGTTTAACTAAAGCTTTTTTGTTTTTTAACAGAAAATCCCAGGATCAAGAAGGAGACTAGACATCTGAACTGTAAGGCACAATAACATCCTACGCATGAAATATCCAAAGGGTATTCTAGATAAACTCTCACTATGATGGTTAATTCATTTTCAGTTGGGGATTCTGCTGGAGACTTGCTTGGACCCTCGTTGATGATGCTGCTGTTGTTAACATTGACTGTGGAGTTAACATGAGCACAATGGGGTGCACGTTCCATTAGCACCCTGTCTGATACTCTGTCAACTCCTCTGCCATATCTCTTGCTGTCCAGCAGCTACGCTATAATCCAGGACTGAGATTGCATCAGAGAAATATGTGCTCAGAATGAAAACAATAAACTCAACCCACCCTGACAAGCCCAACCATGTGACTACGGTTCAGCTCAGTTTGTTCCACACCTGTTTTGTTACAATACAATGACATATTAATGCTTTTAATTGATTTTCTACATTGCACAGCTGGGTTGCAAAAAAGGATTAGAGTGAAGTGCAATGGGACGGCCCACATACAGATAATCCTGGACATACATTACAGCTTTCATCATTCCAAACAGCTTATTGTAATGCCATTTTATTAATGTTGTTCCTTATATCTGAGCTGTTGAGATCAAAATCCCTTGATTTCATGGCAGAGGCTATTGAGAGTTGAGGATCAGATTCACCTACTGCATATGACCTCTAGATGACAGTATGGCTTCAGACAGAATACCTTTTTTTATGTAAAAAATGTCCATAGACCCTTTTGGCTGGTGTGTACTAAGAAGTTCCTCAAACAGTTATGTAATGCATCATAGCGCAATGCAATGTTCTTATCTCTGTAGTGAACAAGGTGTGTTGCTACAAGAAAAATTAAAGGCAAGTTTTGGAATTAATTTCAATTCTTTTGTTCTTTTGTACAAAGGTTTGTATAAAATGTAAATGATGGTGGGACGCGAAATATGGCGGGAAACAAGTCGGTTGTCAATGGAAATGAGTGATGCAAAATTTATTACATTTTTTATGCTGTATTTTAATAATATCAAGACATCATGAATGAACACATAAACCACACATTTATAGTTAATCAATCACGGTTTGCTTTATTTGAAATGATGATTATGTTAGATAGCATGCATATAATGGATATAGATCAAATAATATAAAATAATATTTCTACATACATATACAGACATGTTTGCAAATAAAAATGTTCTGTTCTGCATTAATATATCATAAATTGCTCATGCAAGAGGTCAATTTTTTCATGTGAAGAAGACCATGATTTTTTTTTTATTCAAATTCAAGTAGCCAAAATTGTGAAATGTAAACATTTGGATTAGAGCCAAATAAGAGAGTAAGGAAGAAGATTATAGGGCCAAACAATAAAAAAAACTTTTCCAGAATAAAGTTATTAGCCTATAATGCGAGATTAAACTCAGTGAATATCCAGAAAATTTTAAAAATAAAATATTGAGAATAAAAATAATTACATATCGAGAATAAAGTCGTTCATCAGTCAACTTAATCTTTGCAGCCGACACTGACTCAGAAAATAGTTTAGTAATAAGTAGCCTATATAAAATGTTTTAGCTATTTATGCTATCCGCTTGAACGCGGAATAGGCTATAGCCTATAAAACACTCGTTTAGTATAGTTTAGTTTAAGTTAATTTAATAATTTAATTTACTATAAATGTGCAATCATTGATGGCTTAAATGAGCGCCTATAAGAGCCCTTTTAATAATAATAATAATAATAATAATAATAATATTAGCCTACAAGGAAGAAATAACTGACAATGTGCTGTTGAATTACAGAAAAGAAAAACATGGTAGGCTGTTGTCACATTGTTCTTGTTTGGTCAAATTAATATAAGCTTTTCTGTGTCTTAAGACAAGTTAAGTTAGAACAAGTTCAATAAAACATCTTTATTGTATTTCTACGGGCAGAGGAGAATAGCCAAACCAAAAAGGAAAACAAAGAAAACACAATGTAACGTTCATAAAACAGTACACAATGGAATCGGCACGTGAGTGGGGCTGTAGTGCAATCTAGTGGTTGCTGTTTTTCTTTGGCTCAGCTGCGCGTGGATCTCGAGCTGTGTGTGTGTAGATTGGGCAAGGCTCAAAGGGCGTAACGAAAGTCTCAAAATTCGAATGAATTAAATAGAATCGACTCAGAAGAGACGTGAATGAATGCACACGCATCGCCTGATCCACAAATGCACATTTTAATCCCTACATGCACAAATTATGATATTTTTAAATACAATAACATTTGCATTCACAAATAATATCTCTATTTGAACAAAATGCCACACATTAATGTAATTCTTAACTCTGCAGACACCGGTTGAAAAGCATTTGGTTCAGTGTTTCATTTGCAAATTAATTAATAAACTAGACATCAATTAATGCACGCGTGTCACCCGATCCACATATGCATGGATTCCTTTTTGCATGAGAAACTTATGATATACAGTATTAATGCAGAACAGAACATTTTTATTTGCAAACATGTCTGTATATGTACAAATCGCTGCACAATCATTTAATCCCAAATCAAATTGAAAGGCATTTGTTTGTGGTTCGTAAGATACATGTATAAAATTGATGTAGTTACATATTTTTGCATGCATCTATGAATCATTTTGAGTCTAATTTCATCCCATATTAAAGAGACGACCGTTTCGTGAACCTATGAGAGGTCATTCTGACTTTGCTATGACAATCTGGCACTTCTGAATCAGCTACTGTAAGTATGTTTTGTTATTAAGTATGTACTATTGACTGTTTAAATGTGGAGTTTTGCGCATCGTGTGTGTGTGTGTGTGTGTGTGTGTGTGCGCTTATGTGTGTGTATGAGAGAGAGAGAGAGAGAGAGAGAGAGAGAGAGAAAGAGAGAAAGAGAGAAAGAGAGAGACGGTCACACAGTGAAGTCAGCTGTCTTAGCCGTACAATTTCTTCTGTACTGCAAACACATACGAGCTTCATCACTGTGTCTGTCACATCACTCTGTTCCTCTTTCGAGCTTGAACTGATGGTAAAACTAAGGACATTATTAACTGTCTTTACATTTATTTTGAAAGATTAAGCTTGCAATTATGGAAAGGGGTGTTACATTTCCGACTAGTGCTTGCGGTGTTCAGCCAAATTACAATGCATTGGCCAATCAGAGCAGACTGCACTTGTCGGAAGGAGGAACTGTAGAAAACGAAGTGTCTGAGAGAGGCAGGGCATAGAGGACCTACAATAATGTAGTAGCCTATTTAAAATATACTGTGATTTTGGAACATCAAAGCATGTCAACACATTCTGTTACACCAAATACTCTTTTAAAAAAAAGCATCATATGACCCCTTTAAGAATACTAGAACCCTAGCTACATATAATAGGCTACATTGTAGGACTATTATTAGTGATGTGCACGAGTTTTCTGAAGTGACAGCATGACTGTAGGCTACTGATTAGCCTATGTGTGACGCTACTTTTTTCTGACTTCAAAACTCAGTAGCAAGTATAAAACGATTCAGATAAGGGAGCTTTAATTGAACGCTTTTAATTTTAGCTTATAAATGCGACATAATATTTGGCAGTATTCAGTGCATAACTCTTGCCATTTGCTGTAGAAGTAGAAGCGCGGACAAAGTACCGGAAACGTAAAAAGCGCAAAAACACAGCACAAAAGTGAATGATACGTATTGCGGCAGTTTGAGATAGGCCATTTAAAAGTGACTGTCCAAATACACAACGCATTAAAAACATGAAGGTTTGTGCCAGTCAAACTCGCGACGAAAATTGTTTGCGTACTTATTATTAGGGTAATGTAATGTGTGCATTTATCAGTGCGTCATGTATTCACTCGATGAGATAAAACTTAGATTTTTTTTTTCTGAAGGGACTCGAGGCATATCTATCTCTCTTGAATTTATTTATATGTTACCCCTGGCTCAATTATTATAATTTTTTTGTAAATGTATTATTTTTTATTTTGTTATTATTTTGTTTTACTTTTGTCTATTTTACTTTCTTTTTACTTTACTTGCTCTTTGTCTACTGTTTATAATTATATTATTTTTTGTTTTTGTATATGAAACTGTATTTGCTGTTATGTCTGTTCAATAAAAAATATAGCCTATACATATTTTTTTTTTCTTAAGAAAATAATTAGGAATTAAGAATTTTTCGAGAATTGCACTTAAGAACATTCTTACAGACTTCATGGAACTTATAAGAAATGTCTTAACTTATTTCTTACGTTTTTTTGTGAATCCAGCCCCTGGTCTCCTTCTTAGATTTTTTTCCATCTATTGTTCATGCCACCATTCAGTCACCTGTGCCACTTGTGCACTCTGAACTGATGGCTCATATTTTGTACAGTTGGTTTGATCACATCATTAGAAACAAGTGGGAACAATTTTGAATCGTGTGTAAAGACAACTGTGCTTTAGTTGTGTTTAACTTTTACTGCTTGTGTTTAGCATTTTGCAGCAATGCATCACGGTAAGTTTTTGAGTGGATGAGAATAGAGTTTTGCAAAAAGAGTGCATGAGATTTGCAAATAGAACCTAACTGCCTGAATGTGTTTAAGGTTTAGCAGAGTGCTTTATATGACAAATTGGTTTAGGCCTGTTCAGATATTGGGGTTTAGTGTTAAAAAATTAAAACAAGAGTAGCTAACTCAAAAAAAATAAAAAACTCTAGCTTGAACTTTGTTACTTTAGTCCCAGCTGATGGGGTCAAAGGTAAAAGTGTTCAATTTATGCTCAAAGTGAAATTATATTGAATTCGTTCTACATTTGTACAAAATACCACCTGGTATTAATAGACACTTGACCAGAGCAAAATATATATGTCTAAAATATTATCTTTTAAAAGAAAAAAAAGGTAGCCTACTTTCACTGATCTCCACTACGTTTCAATGTGGTAGAACCCTGCCAGAACTGAGAATGTTCCCTGTTAGCTGTGGAACTGGATATTTATTGATAAAATATGAATAAATGTTTCACTAATTATCTCTCTCAATCACTCAATGTCTAAGACACTTGCAAGAGTCCCGTCCCGCCTCCTGCGTCACGAGTGCGTGTGTGTGTGTGTGTGTGTGAGAGAGAGAGAGAGAGAGAGAGAGAGAGAGTGTGTCTCACATGTGACAGTTCTTCACTCGGAGATAGGTAAGACACTTGGCACGCTGATGGACCTGCTTTGTTAGACCTGCTGGCACTTCAAGGGACTTTCTTCCTACAGACCAGGAGAGCAGGACGCATTTCCAGTTACCCAGAGAACTACAGCGTGCCTTTTGACAGCTGACAAGTCACAAACACACTCCCTTCTTACGAGCTTGTTTTATTCCACAAACTCTATAGAAATATTTGACTCTTTGAGAGTAATGATGGAGATGAAGGTCCTGGGATGCGCGTTGCTTTTCCCTCTCCAGATCTTCTTATGCTCACTGAGGGCGATCGTGCGCTTGTTTACGCGGCAGAAGCGCAGAGTTCTGGGCACTGATGTGGTCCTCATCACTGGAGGAGGAAGAGGAATCGGCCGTCACCTGGCTAAAGAGTTCGCCAAGCAAGGAGCAAGAAAGGTAAGGCTGCTGTTATCTCCTCACATGCTCCTAGTAATTAAAAAATTGCTGTCTATTTCAGTCTTTATAAAGTACTCTGCTACTTCAAAGGAATTTAGACAAGGAGTCTCGAGCAACGCAACTTTTAATTTGGCGCCACTAACAAGATTGGTTAAACGTAGCTTTCTACAAAACTTTTTTTTTAACAGAACACTAAAGTTCTGTGATATATTTCTGATATTTACACATTTTATACAAATTAAACGTATAAGGCTACTTATATCATATCAATGTAACCCTGTAGCGTCGTATCGTTGTTTTGGTTCCCTCCTCTTGCTCCTAAACTGCTCAGTTGATGACATGGATTATATAAGATATAAAAAAACTGACAGCACTTCTACAATACTCGCACAAAAGTCATAAAGCAATAAAGATAAATAAAAAAGGAATCAGCTCAGATTAATGTGCCTGTAACAAAGTTGTACTACATTTTTCTGTTATATAATTGATCGGTTTGTTTATTATTTCAGCATTACTGACAACCAAACAGAACTAGTAAGGGTTGTGTTTGTCTGATTTATTCACACTGCAGTAAACACTCCTTTTAGGGCTATCTAAATCCATGTCGAAATGGTCGAGTTTGGTCTGATGGGGCACAGTCAATAAAGTGACCTGTTGCTGCCTTCATCTGAGTTCTGTTTCATATTCCTCCTGCACACAAACACAGGTGTTTCCTAAGCCTTTATGTCTTTACAAATGCCCAACAATGGGCTGCTGACAGGCAAGGCTGTTTTGTTGAACTCAAATCATGTGTGACTCTTTAACCTTCCAGGGCAGTTCATACTTCCCCGAGTAAAAAAAAAAAACTAAAATCCAGGATAAATCGTTACAAATCATCTTATTTATTAGTATTGTTAATGAATATAAAACGGATTTAAACTTTTTTTTAATGCTTGGTAACACTATAGCACAAGCTTCAGGTGTCTGGAATAGCTGCACTACTTTAACAGCGTGCGTGTGTGAGGGAGTGAAGGTGTATGTGCTGTGTTTATGTGTGTGAATGTGTGCTCAACATGTGTAGG
The DNA here is from genome assembly GCF_963082965.1 of Carassius carassius. NCBI lineage: Eukaryota > Metazoa > Chordata > Actinopteri > Cypriniformes > Cyprinidae > Carassius > Carassius carassius. Next base: position 13,981,472 of record NC_081800.1, read on the forward strand.
TGTGTGAATGGATCCGTTGCAAGGGGGTGTTGTAGACAGAGAAGCACCTTGTAGATTGATTACCACAACCAAGTTCATGGGCAGGTCAGCCAGCTTTTGCAGAGCAGGGCTGATGATGTCATGTGTGTTATTTTGTGGGCTGCTTACGGCTGAATCCCAGAAGAACAGAATCAAACGAAAAGCCAGTTGATCCAAGGCTGTGTATGAAAGTCAAATCAAGTAGACACAAGTTAGGCCACTTGAATATTGATCAAATATTGATTACATAAACTACAAAGCATGAGGTACTGTATAAAGATGGGAAGGTAAAGGTGAACAGAGATTGGCACTCCTATACTCCTAGCTTGGCTTTGGCCCATGCCTGATCCCTCTGGGCCAGCACTAAAGAAGGGGCGTAAGGCTGCCCCTGCCCATGTCTCCCCATGTTTCTCTTTGTAGCTTGAACTTTTAATGATAATGGGACATTGTTTGTGACATTGGTGGTCAGGCAGTATGTAATTTTATTTTTCAAACCACTTGACCTATGTAGGGTTACCAGGAGCTTATATATATATATTAGGGATGCACTGAATATTCGGCCACCGAAAATTTTCGGCCGCATTTTCGGTTTTCGGCCGAAAGACTTTTACCACCGCAACAACACCACAGACAGTAAAAGAAATGGACACAGCGACCCCATTGGAACTCAATTGAGACAAGTGAAGCCCATTTTTAGCGACTTTTAGCACTTCCATTTCTGACGTGCAGACTCAAACTAAACTTGATGACGTCAGCAACCTGTCTGACAGATGTAAATCTTCTAAGTGGCTGTGCTTGAAAACTGCCATCGTTAATCTTGCAGAGACGGCGAGCTGAGGCGGGGAGTTCTTTGGCGTGAGTGAGCAGGAGTAAGTATTCTGATTAATTATTTTGTATAGTATTTTAAAATGTAACGCCAGTACGCCATATTAAGTTAATTGCCTGCGAGCTTCTCCTCCTGTCTGTAAGGTAATTTCTCTACTGTGCGACAGAGAGTCGAGTGGGTATGACGCAATCGTTAGCCTTTTTTTACAAAAACTGTTTCTACGGGGCCATAATGTAACATAGAAGGTAATGGAGCCCTTTATACATTGTCGTGTATCTTTACAAATAAATAATGGAGAAATGGAGTCTTTAAACGCCTCAGATGTAAAGTTATTCGCTGTCAAAGTGACGCCAAAATGAATGCAAAGTCAATGGGATGCTAATGCAAGTGAAGTTCTGCTACAAGATGGCAGCTCGCGGCCGACTTCAACTTCCTTGCCACCTGAACAACAAGGGCTCCATTACCTTCTATGTTACATTATGGCCCCATAGAAACAGTTTTTGTAAAAATAGGCTAACGATTGCGTCATAACCACTCGACTCTCTGTCGCATTACCGTACAGACAGGAGGAGAAGCTCGCAGGCAATTAACTTAATATGGCGTACTGGCGTTACATTTTAAAATACTATACAAAATAATTAATCAGAATACTTACTCCTGCTCACTCACGCCAAAGAACTCCCCGCCTCAGCTCGCCGTCTCTGCAAGATTAACGATGGCAGTTTTCAAGCACAGCTACTAGAAGATTTACATCTGTCAGACAGGTTGCTGACGTCATCAAGCTTAGTTTGAGTCTGCACGTCAGAAACGGAAGTGCTAAAAAACGCTAAAAATGGGCTTCACTTGTCTCAATTGAGTTCCAATGGGGTCGCTGTGTCCATTTCTTTTACTGTCTATGTGAACAACACGGCCGAAATGTGATGACGCAAACACCACGCAGCGCGTGGCCACGAGCTCCCCGCGACATTCACTTCACACCAGTGGGTCTTAATAGAGAACATTCTCTCTCTTCTTGCCCCTTTTGCTAACTAAAGAGATCAGCTCCTCTGATTCATCTGTAGCGGACGTTAATTATTCCTTTTAATCGCATCACCAAAGCGTCTCCTAACAAAGAGGTTGAGACGGACCACGAAGTGAAAACAAAGAAAAGTACACTCTTATAGAGTCTGTCAGCACACTTTTCACTGAGATCTTTTCGGATCCTCAGCACTTCATCGCGACTGTACTTGATCCGCGTTATAAGCAGTGTTGGGGAGTAACTAGTTACATGTAACGGCGTTACGTAATTTAATTACAAAATTATTGTAACTGTAATTAGTTACAGTTACTAAGAAAAAATGAGTAATTAAATTACAGTTACTTATGAAATTTTTTACGATTACAAAGGGGATTACATTTGAATATTTACACACATCCACATACAGATTTAACTGATTTCTTTCCCAAATTGCACTGACTATTCTGAGACATACCGCCCTGATAATTTCCGGGATGCGGAAATACAGTCTGGTTCGTAGAATCCAGTCATAAAAATGGAATGCCTAACGCGGACGGAATATGCCACATTTTGGATGACTAAATCAAAAGTAGGTCAGTACACTTGAATCAAACATGACATGGACTAGTGTCTGTGAATATAAAGCCCCAAAAATGCAATATATGACTCCTGCACGTTCTGCGTGTCTGTGGAAATCAGACGCGGACTCGACACCGGGAGAACCGGGACAATTCCCGGTGGCCTGGCATCCGATTTTGCCCCACTATTTAATATCGTTATTGTATAATTGCCTGCCGAATGTACTAAAGCGATCATTTGCGAATCCGCCATTTGATAATTAAATCTCTAATAAGTCATGAAGTGTTAGTCATGACTCGCGCGCTCTCCGCGCCTCCGCCAAACGGTTTGGATCAGACTCAGAGTAATCAATGCGAGAGAGAGAGAGAGAGAATAGAGAATAGAGAATAGACTGCACTGCTGGAGCAGAGAAGCAGAACTCCTGTTCATGGTTTCAGGTCAGTTTCATCTGTAAAGATGCTTTTTTGTCTTTGTTTTTTTATTTATTTAATCAAGCAGCAGCACATTGCTCATCAGTCATCACTCAAAATACTATATAAAGGACATCATTATTATCTGTTTTAATGTTACAGTAGTAATTTGGTAGTAATTTTTATTTAAAAATAAATACAAATCCATTTGCAAAAAAAAAAAAACAAGGTTATTTTACTTTTATATAGGCTAATAAAAGCAAGGTAATTTTTTGTAAGGGAAAAACATGACTCGTGTACAGTATTAGGATTTTTCTATAAAGATATTGTAGTATTGTAGAGTATTGTATTGTAAAGTATAGTTTTGTTCAATTTTGAGTATTAAAGTCACGAGAGATGGATAACAGGGCAAAATAAAGAGACTGAAGAGAAAAATGGAAGTGAAGGTGCAGTTCAGGAGAGAACTTTTAATTATTTTGCATGTCCCCAAATTAAAGATTTAAACCTTTTTTATGTCAGGTCCATACAAAAAATAGTTTTGTCCATGAATTTGTTTGTATGAGTTTGAATTTTCCAGTCTGAATTTTTTTCCCAGTCCGCCCCTCCTGTAAATGAATGGCAAAGACATGGTTTCATTTACTACACATGGGCCTACTGAAGCTCGCAGTGTTTTCAACCTCTGCTGCCTCAATATAGGAGTACACGTGCACATAAACATAATTTCTAGAACTGCTCTGTGTCACTTCATGTGCATTTTACTTATTTTGAGAAAACTATCATCATATACAAAGAGACAGCAGTTTCAAAAAAACACCAATGTTTCAGGAGTCTATTATACAGAATACGTCACATGCTTATTAGATAACTGTATTTAAGTTGATGTATATGCTTTTATTTATTATTCTTTAATTTTCACAAATTTAGAAAAGTAATCAAAAAGTACTCAAAAGTAATTAGTTACATTACTTTAATAAAGTAATTGAAAAAGTTATACTACTATTACATTTTAAACAGGGTAACTTGTAATCTGTAACCTATTACATTTCCAAAGTAACCTTCCCAACACAGGTTATAAGACCATTACTTGGCTGCGGAAATAAAGCAGCATGCACGAGAAATGATCCAGGCTGCGATGGAGCGGAGAACCCGTGTGGAGATGGAGAAGTTCCAAGCGCTGGAGACTGAGATCAGAGCGCAGAAAAAAAAGACTTGTCTGACTCGTCTCTGCACCAGATGAGGGGCTTGCACCCAAGTTGTCTGATATGTTCAGTGAAATCCTGCAAGAAAGTGCCTCAAATAATAATACGTTGGCTCTTTTGTTCTTAGGCTACTACCTGGCCCTATTTAAATACACTCAATACTACAATATTTCTCAAATGTCAGGCAGATGACAAGCTCAACAGCTAGATCTGTCTGAAGTCCCCATCCCCAGAAGTGATAACCCTCTTGCCTATGGAGAAGTAATGCACTCTCTTGTAGTAGTCCTACAGAGAAAAAATTCAAATGCACTTGACCTAAATGCACTTTGTTTTTATGAGAGAACATTTAACTTTAAACCTTTCTGCAGGCCAATAGGCCTGTACATTATTATTTAATATGCACGAGTGGGATAAATTTTTAGTTTGAATTGTATTTTATACTGTGCATTGTTGCAATGTGCAATAAATATTTGCATAATTTGTAATAGATTTATTCTTTGAAACTTTAATATTTAATAATTTATGCAATTGCAATGTCTTGATTTTAGTAAAGTTAGTACACAGTCATAGCAATAAATGCAATTGTACAAATAATTGGCATAATTTATTTCGGGTTTTTTTTTTACGGTTTTCGGCCTTGGTTTTCTCTTTTTCGGTTCTCGGTTTCGGCCAAGAATTTTCATTTCGGTGCATCCCTAATGCTAACCCTGAATCAACAAACAGAACTTACAAATATTGCTACAAGTGTGAATGCATCATATAATAATTGCTGTTAATAATGTTCATCGTCTGGCTGACTACGTCTTCTGAAAAATCCTGTCATATGCGCACAAACTGACAGTCACCACTTATAAGCTACTACTAAATATTGTAGAAAGGTAATTTTCTGTAAAGTTGCTTTGTAATGATTTGTATCGTAAAAAGAGCTATAATAAACTTGAATTGAATTTAATTGAATGTTCTGCATTTACGTTACACCAATCATGACTTTCCTCCCACAGGTGGTTTTGTGGGGCCGCACAGAGAAATGTTTAAAAGAGACATGTGAAGAGATCTGTGTGACCGGAACAGAGTGCCATTACTTTGTGTGTGACGTGGGCAACAGAGAGGATGTGTACCAGCAAGCCAAAGTGCTCAGGGAAAAGGTATAATTACACTCTGCATGCTTTGTCTCAAGAGATCTCAAAAGATATTGTAGTCAAAAGGACTTCATAGAGAGTGACCCTGTCTCAAACAGCTAGTCTTGTGGCTTTTGCTTGGGTATATCCATCCACATGTCATTTTGGGTTTCAGATGGGTGCTGTCTAGCACCCACATTGTGTCCACTAGGGTCCAGGCAGGAAGGAAGTCGACCGGAAGTTGAAGTCGGCCGCGTGCCGCCATCTTGTAGCAGAACTTCACTTGCGTTAGCATCCCATTGACTCCCATTCATTTTGGCGTCACTTTGACAGCGAATAACTTTACATCCGAGGCGTATAAAGACTCCATTTGTCCATTATTTATTTCTAAAGATACACGACAATGTATAAAGGGCTCCATTACCTTCTATGTTACATTATGGCCCCGTAGAAACAGTTTTTGTAAAAATAGGCTAACGATTGCGTCATAACCACTCGACTCTCTGTGGCACAGTAGAGCAATTACCGTACAGACAGGAGGAGAAGCTCGCAGGCAATCGGGGAGACGTCAAGAGAGAAGCCCATAGATATAGAGTCCATAAAAGCAACGGGACAAAATATTTCAACAACGTTTTTGGGGAATTGGAAATAATTCGGTATGTGGCAAGTGAATACATATGAAGTAGCTTTTATCCACGAACTTTAATAATTTATCTACTTCATTAAATAATGAAGTATGGGTAACGGCCGGTATATTGACGGGAATGGAGAAATTATCAGGAAATTCATGTAGCACAATAAGCAATTTTAAGAGACTATAAATGAACAGCCTATATTGAATCGATAATGACTCGAGGGGATATTGTATACTGACAGTATGGTTCCTGGGATTATATATGTCTGTTTTGGATGGGTTACTATTCGGTTTGATGTAGATAGAAGGAAACAAAAAATTTTTTAATGTGTGCGTTTATGCATGTATGTGTGCATGTGCTATTTGAATCACTTTTAATAATTTTGGATGATTGTACATGTTCTTTGTTATCTGTTATTTATATTTATATATATATACCGATTTTTTTGTTGTTCAATCATTTAATTTAGATGTGTATTTAAATTTTTCTTCCCTTTTTTAATTATTTAATTTATAAATTAATTTAAACAAAAAAAAAAGTACAATATTTTTTATTAATTTATTATTATACTATATAAATTATATCACTGTGTGCGTGTGGTGGGGTGGGGGGGGGGTTAAGTGCACCGTATAGTTTCCTGCTTTTTTGTCCTTTGTCGATCACACCTATGCTAGCTACATTCGTCGTGGGGAAGAAAAGTGAGAGGCCATGGGGTGGATGCTAGGGTGATACATGAATGGCACGGAGGGGAGAAAGAAGGGCGGGGGGAGAAAGAGCAGTGACTATTGAAGTGTTATGTTTACCAATGTGAACATGTTTTAAACTAAAGACAAAAGGCACATACACAACCCCAAAACAATTTAACAATCTTCAACTGTTTCAAGTTAAAAACATGCTGAGAGGTTTAATCCAGCATTACCCCTACTGGATTAAGACTCAAGCCTTCAGCTAAATTATAAAAAAAAATATCATTACCCCTAGGTGATAAATGAACTTCGTCCCTTAGAAACAGTTGAGGCTTGTTAAATACAATTTGAGGGTGATGCACAATACCCCCCTGCATTTCCAAGACAAAGGTAGCCATGACACTGTTCACCCATTTACGGGACTTGTCAATTTTCCCCGGAAGGCCCGATCTCCACCGACGTCTCTGGGTGATGTCAGACAGCACAATGGTCATCTGAGGGAAACGCCGATAGAGATGTTGCAGATCCTGCTTCATCGCTGCGACGAGATCAATGCTCTTCCTGCAACCCAAGTCGTTCCCGCCACAGTGAATCAGCAGGACATCCGGGCTGCTCTTCCTCTGAGGGACCGGTAGAAGAAAGGAAGGAGTCCGTGCCATCGAAGTCCACCCCAGCCAAACCAGTAAACCTTGGCCGCTGGCCCCGATGGTCTCTCTGGCCCTCTTTTCCCCACGACGAATGTAGCTACTCCCTATGATCCAAATCACTGGACCTGTTAATAGCATACAGCAATCACAATCAAAACACTGTTTTGTCAGTATGAGTAAACAGATTTTAACACACAAGTAACTTGTCTCTGGCCATCGATTTGTTTATATCCGAACAAAACAGAAAAAAAGTCTATGCAAATATACAATAAAACACAAATTAATTGCTCTTATCTGTTCATTGAAATAATAATAACAATATAGGTATTACACAAGGTTAATTTATTATTTTATTCTCTCTTACAGTGTTGCTTTCCATATTTTATACTATATATTCTATATGATACTATATTAATATGGCTTACCTTTGTTGGTAGTGCAGTTAGCCATGGTTTTAGTTTTCTTTCTTTCTTCTTTTTCTGGTGTTAGCAGAAGAAAAGTTTGTATTTTTACCTATGAGGAAAGAAAAATGAAAAGGGCAACCATTAGTTATAGATGTTATTGGTGACATTCGTTATCTATATGTTATTTAACAGGCCAAAGCAGACGCTTTTGTCCAAGCGATTTACTGAATAACTTTTTTATACGACTGATTCGTCCATTTCTCTTGCGATGTAGATGTGTAGATAACAGTTAATGCCATTTTGTGGTTATATTCGGCGCCCACTAACGTTATACAACATCATGTGTATCAAAAATTAAATTATATTTAAAATATTCAATCCCTGGGCGGTTAAATAACTATTGGGTATGAATTCATATCAGTTCTTGAACATAATTTTATATAACTTCTTAATAGTATGCATTAACTTAATATGGCGTACTGGCGTTACATTTTAAAATACTATACAAAATAATTAATCAGAATACTTACTCCTGCTCACTCACGCCAAAGAACTCCGCGCTCAAGCTCGCCGTCTCTGCAAGATTAACGATGGCAGTTTGCACGCACAGCTACTAGAAGATTTACATCTGTCAGACAGGTTGCTGACGTCATCAAGCTTAGTTTGAGTCTGCGCGTCAGAAAAGGAAGTGCTAAAAATTGCTAAAAATGGGCTTCACTTGTCTCAAATTAGTTCCAATGGGGTCGCTGTGTCCATTTCTTTTACTGTATATGCTAGGGTCTAGGCTAGGGATTTTCAAGTCTTTAAATGCCGAAGACTCCCATATATAGGGACACCTGTTCATGTTGTTTTCTAAATTTTGTTATTATTAATATTATTTTCTATTATATTTTTTATTTTTATTTTTACATTATTTAATATATTTTTCTCTGCTCTGGTATCAGTTTGGAATAAGTTTTTTCTTAATTGAAAAATATTATTCACATAAATTTTTTTTTTTTTTTTTGATCTTTTAAATGATTTTGCTATATTTTTCTTTGCTTAAGTATTCTGTTGTGGTACCATTTTGTCTTTTAAATTAAACATTGCATATTTTTATTTCACAATGTATATTATAAAAACATTTTAAATTATATTATATTTGTATATAATTATTATTACTTTGATATATATTACTGTATACTTTCTATTCTTAATAATAATCAAATGTAATAAAATTAATTAAAATTGTACTTATCCACACAGTAAAGTTTACTCTTAATGGATGCAATGTGGTATGGTCTCGTGCAGGTCGGGGATGTCACCATTCTTGTCAATAATGCAGCTGTTGTCCATGGAAAAAGTCTGATGGACAGCGATGACGACGCACTTCTGAAAACCCAGCACATTAACACATTTGGACAGTTCTGGGTAAGACACTAATCAATATCTTAACTTACTCACTGCGCGCATTACTGTCCATTTATTATAGCACAGCCTTACTACAGTAACCGTGCTTTGAACCTAACATGAACTCTAGATACTCCTTTTGTGTTTTACAAAACATTTTTCAGTTACTTAACGTTAAATCACTTGGCAAGCTGTAATACTCGGAAGTGTTCCTCAGCATTTAAGCATGTTTTTGCCAATAGTGAAAAAGTTACACCACATTCCTTGCATAGAACATTCAGAGACAAAAATACAAAAGAGATAATCAAACAAAAGCGAACGGTCCTAAAATAACAAGTGGAATAGTTCAAGTTAAACATTTAGAAGAAAATGGACTACTCGGAAGATCTAGGCTTCACACCCATGCTTTTTAGGACACATTCATAGTCAATGCAGTAGTAGCTCACGCTGAGGACTGTTGTAATATATTGTTGCTCTGGGTTCAAACACATGGCTTTTTCTGAATGCCAGTTTTATATTGAGTTTTGCAGAGGTACTATCTGAATTGTAATTCAAACACTGAATGTGGGCTCATATTTCTGCTGAGCCAGTCAAATATCCTTGTTGATGTTCACCAAAGGTAGTCCAGAGAATACTAGATAATTAACACATTCTCAAACCCGGAGTTCTGAAGCTTTCATTGTTATTGTTAGATTTCCCAGAAGATGGTTGAGGGAACAGAACAATGTGTATTTGTGTCTGTCTCCCTCACAGACCACGAAAGCATTTCTGCCTCGCATGCTGGAGCTCTGCAATGGTCACGTGGTATGCATCAACTCCATTCTCTCCCTCTCCTCTATCCCTGGAGCCATTGACTACTGCACGTCCAAGGCCTCGTCTTATGCCTTCATGGAAAGCCTGACGCTAGGTCTACTGGACTGTCCAGGAGTGGGCTGCACCACGGTGCTTCCCTTCCATACAGACACAGAGATGTTCCATGGCATGAAAGTTAGGTAATGAGCTGCTGGTGCTGATGAACATAAAGGGCCTTTCGCAACGGTTTAGTTCCAGAACTAAATGTACAGTACTAAACTATTGTGACGATTTTGCGTGAACTATTTCCCAGTATCATTTAAAGGGTTGCATTTGCACCGACCGTGTGTACTAGGACATGACGTAAGCAGGTCGACAGCGATGTCATTTGTTTGCGACGTTCAACAACGTTAACAAAGAATAACAACAGGAGGATGGAGGACGCTGTGATTGGAGCTGTGTTTTTGTTGTGTCTCGCGGGTTTCACAATAATGGACATGGAATGTCAACGTAAACGTAAAGCAATTGAAAGAACTAAAAGAAGGACTAAGAATCTCCACTGACAACTGGCAGTGCTACATTTGCTGCAAGTGCCTGCACTTCAGCAGCCGTATATTTATCGCGGTTCATTATACTTGCGAAATAAGTTGACACAATGTTTACAGTATGTTTACAAGGCATTTTAAATCATGGCGGGTGAGGGCGTTTTCGAATGAGTCTGGTCAATCAATGTATACTTATGTCACGGGAATTACCAGTTGTGCTGGTTAGACCTTGCTCCCTAGTAGGAGCTAATTTGGTTCTCGAAAAAGTCAGTCCGGTAATAAAATCGCACCTAGTTCCTGCGGTGTGAAAACGCCCACAAGTGGATAGTTCCACAATTGGTTCTGGTACTATGAAAAGGTTCCTGTGGTGCGAAAGGCCCTAATGTTGGAATTAAAGTGGTCCATCATTCAATGAATTCATCTTTTAGGTTCCCTAAGCTGTTTCCGCCTCTGAATCCTGAGATGGTGGCCGAACGCACTGTGGAAGCTGTAAGGACCAACACTGCCTTCGTTGTCCTGCCATGGACAATGCACTTTCTTGTCATTCTTAAGAGGTGAGACTATCACTGCTGAAGGAATCCGAGCAGAATATAAGTTTGTCATATAAACAACATATTATAATTCATAATTTTTTTCATTATTTTATATATTACATAATTCAACTGGCTGCACATAACTTCTTGATTTCTTCGCAGCCTTTTGCCCCAGTCTGCCCTGGAAGAGATCCATAAGTTTTCAGGAAGCTACACCTGCATGAACACATTCAAAGGCCGGACTTAAACTCAGAAACAGCTCGACTGTGAAAAATCCCCAAAACCAATTTTTCATGCAAAGCAAGCACTACATCCAGGAACATCAATCTGTTGCTTTGTGGACCAAAAAAAAAAAAAAAGACTGAAAGGGTCAGTGGGAACAGCGTGTTAAGATGGCTTGTTTTCCCAGGAACGGGTTTTACGTGGTTGCCCTATACTGGACTGCACACAGGCATGTAGGTGAACCTGTTCCTTTGATATTGTGATAGCAAGGAGCACAGACTGTTAGAGTTAACAAAGAAATGGTTCTTAGAATGCTCTGAGGTTTTAATCAGGGCATGTTTGCTCTTGACTTGGGAGTTTTATTGATTTTTACTGATTTTGTCACAAAAACAAAAGTTAAAGTCTTCAACCACATACGGCAAATGCATATATATTTTTTCAAATATTTATATTTTTATAGTTGCTGATATAGATTGTAAAATATATTGAGATAAACATCAAATTTTAGTTATTTTCTCAATTATCTTTAGACCATTTTTTTATATTTCCATTTAAATGTAATACTGTCCAAAACATATATATATATAAAAAAAAGAAAATTGCATTTACTCAATTTATTTTAAGATTGGAAGTGCATGTTCTTTCTCCTTAAATTATATTTTATAATATATTTAGATTTAAACTAAATGCATTTTGAGTTTGAAAATCATTACCGTTAACCACATATATTTGAAAAATATTTTGGCCACAAAAAATGTATATTTTTTGCCGTATGGGACTTTTTTAAAGTAATTCCAGCATGTCTACCTTCATATTACTGTCAACTTCAAATAAATAGTATTTGAGCTTAAAAAGAAACCCTGGTGAGTGTTATTTTGTGGGTGTTCATGTTGGTTTGATAACAGGGAAGTGTTGGTCCCTGGCAGTGTGCTTGTTCCGTCTCTGCCAAAACTCAGGCATTTCATGGTCAGCATTCCACCGCTGCAGGCCAGCCAATCGTGAGCTCATTGTACACTAGGCAGGGTTGTCATAACACTAACTCTGCTAAACAGAAAAGCACACTGGAGAGGGGTCAGCCACTGGAAGGCTAATAGACGAATCTAAAACTTGTCATTTTATTCAGCTTTGTCAATCCCACCTAGATGAACGGCTGATGTTCAGCTGCATCACACCAAACAAATGGGTAGGTAATACAGTGCCTGTTGACAACTTTCTACTACACTTCAATTTGCCAAATTGGATGCAAGATCTAAGACTCTGTAACCTCATAAAAACAAATCTACAGGCAAAAGTTTTTTTCTTTCAACGTCTCTTCCTCAAATTCTTTCCATACGGTGCATCCCTGCTGCAGTATTAGAAGACTGTTATCCAAGTACACTGGGGACTGAAACTGACATTCAACAGGCACGAAGCAGCTATTGCAATTGTGTGATTACCAATTCACATCAGATTCTTCATTCTACACTTAGCTGTTATTTTGTGGCTGAGAGGAAAAGTTACTTTCTGGTAAACTATATAAAATAAATAATGTACGCTGTGGGGCTGGGGGAATAATCACCAGAAATGCTGTATAACACAAAAGACAAAAACTGAAGAATGAGTCTTGGCAAGTCTAACGGTAATGATGGACACTGTTGAGAGTGGGATCAGGACATGAAACTGTGTCATGGAGTGCATATGTGTTGGAGAAGTCAGCTCAAATCTCAGCGGGTGAGTTCAGAGCAAGGTTAGCCAAATAGTAGATAAATCTGAGTAAGTTGTTGGACAGACAGCTCACCCTGTGATGAACCCTTTGCCCAGGAAAAAGAACTGCTTAATGTGCCCCAGCACAGGTGAAAAAAAAAAATCTCATCCCTATTTCAACAGATAACTTCAGTCATGTTGAACATATGCCGTTTCACAGGTTTGTGTGGAAGATCATATTTGAACCAGATTTGTCAAGACTGGTCTGTGTTACCGCATATTGTACTTGTTTATTTAAAACCCATGTGTTTCTTATGACAGCATATCATTAAGCAAATCACGCTTAAGTCTGATCAGTGCAAAAATGCTAAATTGTTAGCACTAGAATTGTTTTGGTTAGGTTTAGGCAGTGCAGCGCAGGGTTGTGTGGTCACTGCACATCCATCTTTAACTAATGAGTGTGTCGCCCTGAAGAGAGACCCTTGATCTGACATGTCAGTCAAGAAGAAGAATTTAGACAAGTACTGCGTTCGACATCACTTTCATCGGTGAGTGAAAAAGCCTGTATGAATTCATAGTATTCAAAAAATACTAGGTAAAAAGTACCCAGGTGACCTACTTCTTCTGCCTGATTTCTGAAGTGGACATACAATGGACACTTTACTATCCCATGAGACCACAGGAGAGGATATATGAATGTAAGCAAAGACTAAAGAATACTCCATGCATGTGACTGTAACAACATGGCTGATGTCGTAGGCCTATGTCCGAATATTACACATCAGATGTTTTTCCCCAACTGTTCCCCAAACGTTCACTTAAGACATAACAGAGCACTGGGATCGCTAGATGAAGGTTTAATGAACTCATTTATGAAAACTCAAATTCAATTAAAATCGTCATTTTTCACTTTTTTGCGTGTAGTTCAAAATTACCATGTGCGCAATCCGACTCATTTTGCCAGCACAGGTCACATATTTATTTTCTGATACACAAAGCAGCAGCACTGGATAAAGCACATGTTAAAAAGTAAAAAGAAAAAAAAAAAAAAAAAAAAACCTATAAAGAGCAGCCTATATATCATATCAATAAAGAATAAGCCCCCCCCCCATGTCACAAAAAAAAAAGAAAAAAAAATACAATTACAAATAGTGTTAAACCATTACTTTTATTTTGCTTTATACATTTGCATATTAAAACAAATTTACACACTATATTTACTTTTTGTGCAGCTATAGAGGAAACCAGCTTTTTAGGGTTGTATTCAACATATCAATATTTAAATAACAGACAACTTATTCATATTATCCTAAATTACCACTGACCAGTGTTTCAGAGGCACTGTGACATAAGTTAAAAATCTACTTCACTCTACTTTTATTTGATAGACCAGTATACGAACAGTTAAGATAAGTGAGGAAGGTAATGTCTGATCTTTGGAAGCAACTTGCACCCACTTAATGAAACTTAATGAATTACTTGATACTGTTCATTTTAAAACTGAGTAAAATAAGTGTTTGAGATAAATACAATCAATTAGCGTTTCTTTGTGATGTGAAAATAAAAGATGACAAAACTTCATATTGATTACATGACACAGAAAGAGCACATAACAGGCAGTGAATCATAATTTTATGTGCTACATTATACCATTATTTTATGCTGAAATATGTTAAACGGGTTTCATATCTTATGCTTGAACTTGTAAAAGATGAAGAAACATGAAATTGTTCATTCTTATTTTTCATTACCTTCCTTAAAGGAGCTATGTGGAGGTTTTTACTTAAAAAAATCTTTAAGATAGAGTTTTCATTTGTACATGTATGAGCCAAACATGATGTAAAAAAAAGAATGACACCTCGACTGTCCACCATGGTTGCCTCTATCAGCCTGTAGGCTCAATTGTGTGTGGAGAAGTCGGGCCCGAATTGGCGCGAAAATTCACAAAATGTGACATCATGTGCGTTCTCGTCTACTTGGGCTTACAACCGTACGGCATGCCAGCCATTATAGTAAGCAGCGACAATAGTGTTTTCAAATGGACTCGGCGGATGGAAAGAAGCGACCAGCCTCCGGCACAATTCAGACACCCACGGACACTCCTCGTAAGTAAAAAAGTGAGCACTGAGCGTGCGCACTGAGACCGAACATGAGACTGGCTGCAGTTCCTCTAACGGCCACTGGTGTCAGTAACGGTTAGAAATTTCAGAACCTACGCAATGCTCCTTTAAACTGGATATAGAAAAGACAAGAAAAGAAGAGACTGGGAGAAGAAAAACATCACATTGTTTTTGTGGGTGGACTGCATGTGGAGAGGTGAAAAATGCAACAAGAATGTTTACAACACTTATTCTCTGTATTGTGTGTTTGTGTTAATGTTGGCTCACCGGGGAATGGTGAGAGCAGCTTAAGTTTCCTACATTTCTATCAGTGCAATTCAATCATTCAATCAACCTCCAATCACTCAGTTATTCAGAGCAAAATTAACTTTCTTTTAAAGGCAGTTCTGTACAGCAATCCAAAAATTAATTTCATAGCATATTCTTATTTTCAACATTATATATACATGGCAGATAGTCCTACTGGTGTTTGCCTATATATGTACATAGAGAATCTATACACAAACATATACAGTGTCAGAATAGCCGTGTACATCTAGCAGCAAACACCAGTTATTTTACCGGCTGTAAATCAAACTAAATTAATTATACTTCTATGGTTTGCAAAGAACTTAAAATGCTTGCATATATTGAAGTTAAATCTGTGCTTGCCGGATCTTACAGCAATCTTTCTAGACTAGTTTGCATCACTGTGAGCATGTCCCATACACTGGCTTAAGTGGGTGATCACACTCTGCTGATTTATTACTGTCCTTCCAAAGAAACAGAAAAAAGAAGTAGCTGTTGAATAATGAGCGAGAAACCTTCTACCCTGCGGGTCAGTGTAGTTAAGAGTCTAATAATAAGATATCCTCATTCTCACTGGGAGGCAGCATGAGCTGCTGTTCATAGTAAAGGCTCTTGGCGTAATTGATTTCTTGTGAAATCTTGGTGGCAAGGCTCTCACTTTTCACGTGGACCTATGGAGAAACAAAAAATGACATTTAAAGTTGGACATTTGGAATAGGGATGCACAGATACCATTTTTCCAGAACAGATCCAATACCGATCTGATAGCAGCACTGATTTTTCTTAAATCAAGTAAAATTTCTATACCTTTGTGTGTTAAACACAATCTACCAAATACAGACAACATCATTAAGAAAAATAACAAATGAAAAAAATATAACATCATAATCTATGACAAAAATACTATTATAAACTAGGTTAGAAGATAATTTAGCAGCAATGGTTATTCTAAAAAAAAAATTATGAGTGCACAATAATTTTAGTGAAAAAGCATTACCGTATTTTTCTGACTATTAGTCGCTCCTGAGTTTAAGTCTCATCAGTCCAAAAATAACGTCATGACGAGGAAAAAAACATATATAAGTCGCACGGGACTATAAGTCACATTTATTTAGAACCAAGAACCAAGAGAAAACATTACCATCTACAGCCGTGAGGGGGCGCTCTATGTTTATTAGGGGTAGACTACAGGAGCACTGAGCAGCATGGAGCGCCCTCTCACGGCTGTAGACGGTTATGTTTTCTCTTAGTTCATTTCAAATTAATTATGATAAATAAATCGCACCTGACTATAAGTCGCAGGACCAGCCAAACTATGAAAAAAAGTGCGACTTATAGTATTACGGTAATTTAGTGTGGAACCAATATAAGTGAATGAGTGTAGGACTAAATCTGGTAAAATGTTAAACAATGCTCTTTGTATTGTAAAATACATTCATCAATAACAAGTAAATATATTTATTTATAAATATATACTATAGAATTAAAATACATTTCTTTTAAATGTATACCACAGTAATGAGGCAGCAACATATAATAAATAGCATAGAATAAGAAAGGCTATTAATAATTCTTTCATCGTGCAAAAGTATTATATGAAAGACTCCAATACAGAGCGGTATAAAGTGCTTATCAGTGTTAAATTTCAGTTACTGTCAGTGTTGTGATCTAACAGACACCCATTAGAAAGTAACATGATTTAGAAACAGCACTAAATTCTAGCTAGATAAAGTCCTTTTATGCATCTTGGAGAGAGTTTCGTCATCTTAACTGTCGTAGCCGAACACGACACGCAGTTTGAAGGCTGAATTGAGAACGGCTGACAGCTGAAGCGGAGAGAAAGAGTTTATGTGAACTGGAATTTAATGACTTAAATATTCATCTGTACTTCACATTGAACTATGAAACGGCTTCAAACATTTGGTATATAGTGCACGAAAACTTTATTTATGGTTCTTATGGTGCTTTATAATGTTTTTGTGCCTTTCGTAGGGCTTAGAGGGGTCATATTTCAATGTTTCCTTTCTATTTGGAGTGTTACAAGTTCTAGAAAGTTGCAAAGACTAAAGTCTCAAATCCAAAGAGATATCCTTTATAAAGGTTAGGAGTCAACCACACCCCCCTAAAATGGCTCATTCTAACACGCGCCCACATGTCTACATCATGATGTGGGAAGATTTGCATAACGCCGCCCAAATGTTCACACAAAGAAAGGCGGCGTAACTTTTATTCTCGCTGTAGAATTGTTGTTGTGGAGACGCTGTGTGTTTCATTGTGAAAGCAAAACTACTTTTTTTGGTCTTCAAAAAGACTATGCGATTCGCTTCGTCATGCCTAGAGCTGATCCGTGCTGGTCACTGAGGAAATTCATCAACTTTGCACTGTGGATCGCTGGATCGGCTTTCACCGTGGATGAAGTGGAGTCCAGCCCGGAGTCGTCACATGTGGTTGATGCAAGCTCCTTCGTCGAATCTGCCGGCCGCGGCATTCTCAAGCAAGCCCGCCGCTACTCACTCAAGCCAACCGTGCTTTGTTTTGAAAGTGAAACTACTTTGTTTGGCCTTCCAAATTGTTTATCGACAGATTGTTAGAATATCTGAATCTGTGCAGTTCTTTGTCATAAATACAGTTTACAAAAGATCACGAGGGAGCAATCGGTTTCCCATCTACTGTAAAATTTTCACTCCGTTCACCGCTCATCACACCACAGTTATTTCCTCCAACGAAAATCCAGCCCTTAACACATATGAACGCTTACTTTAATTATACTTATTTAAATATACTTAATCTAATTATACGTACTTTATGCATACACTACTGTGCAAAAGTCTTAGTCTTAGGCAGTATGTTGTCAGACTACTTGTGCATTCAACAATCTCATTAGATTATTATTAAAATTAATGGCAAAATGAATGTTTGGAAATGTAAACTGATATTTCCTACTGACATACTAAAGCAAAAGATCTAAAATAACTGGCTTAAAACCCTTTTTTGGGGTGAAAATACTAATGTGACTAAGACTGTACTTTACAAATGACATTGTTGCTACTTTATAAAGAATGAGCATACAGTAATTCACAGAACTGATTAAAGACAGTGACAGACAGCACTCATTTGAACTAAATATCAGAGTGATTGACTGAGATACAGTAGAAACATTATGTGTGGTTTTGTATTAAACAATGACCCAGATCATGAAATACATAGCCTTAGAGTAAGGGAAGCTTGGGAAATGAGAGCATCCAAGGAGTGTGTGAATGCTATGGATTTATGTAAAAAAAAAAATAATGTTCTTTAATGTTATCCTTTTTAGGCTTTTTTAAATTATTTATTTATTTTTATAGAAGTATCGATTCAAGCAATGTTTAGGCACCGGTACCGTTTTAAAAGTATTGAAATGGCACCGGTATCGAATAAAACCCAATCGATAACAACCCTGAGTATAAGTCATTATAATCAGTAATTATATCCCCACTGGATGCAACAAATGCTTTGTTTGTAAGGGGTTTTTGGGTATTGGTTTTGTCTGGTATTATGTACTTTCATAATACAGTAATGGTATATCATAATCATTGCTGGAAATCCAATCTCCAAACACAAGTATTGTACTATTTAGTAATTAGTTATTTACTATTTAGTTTTTTTGCTATTACAAAAATTCTAGTGACATTAGTATTTCAAATATATATATATATATATATATATATATATATATATATATATATATATATATATACACACAACCCGAATTCCGGAAAAGTTGGGACGTTTTTTAAATTTTAATAAAATGAAAACTAAAAGACTTTCAAATCACATGAGCCAATATTTTATTCACAATAGAACATAGATAACATAGCAAATGTTTAAACTGAGAAAGTTTACAATTTTATGCACAAAATGAGCTCATTTCAATTTTGATTTCTGCTACAGGTCTCAAAATAGTTGGGACGGGGCATTTTTACCATGGTGTAGCATCTCCTTTTCTTTTCAAAACAGTTTGAAGACGTCTGGGCATTGAGGCTATGAGTTGCTGGAGTTTTGCTGTTGGAATTTGGTCCCATTCTTGCCTTATACAGATTTCCAGCTGCTGAAGAGTTCGTGGTCGTCTTTGACGTATTTTTCGTTTAATGATGCGCCAAATGTTCTCTATAGGTGAAAGATCTGGACTGCAGGCAGGCCAGGTTAGCACCCGGACACTTCTACGACGAAGCCATGCTGTTGTTATAGCTGCAGTATGTGGTTTTGCATTGTCCTGCTGAAAAAAAAACAAGGCCTTCCCTGAAATAGACGTTGTTTGGAGGGAAGCATATGTTGCTCTAAAACCTTTATATACCTTTCAGCATTCACAGAGCCTTCCAAAACATTCAAGCTGCCCATACCGTATGCACTTATGCACCCCCATACCATCAGAGATGCTGGCTTTTGAACTGAACGCTGATAACATGCTGGAAGGTCTCCCTCCTCTTTAGCCCGGAGGACACGGCGTCCGTGATTTCCAACAAGAATGTCAAATTTGGACTCGTCTGACCATAAAACACTATTCCACTTTGAAATAGTCCATTTTAAATGAGCCTTGGCCCACAGGACACGACGGCGCTTCTGGACCATGTTCACATATGGCTTCCTTTTTGCATGATAGAGCTTTAGTTGGCATCTGCTGATGGCACGGCGGATTGTGTTTACCGACAGTGGTTTCTGAAAGTATTCCTGGGCCCATTTAATAATGTCATTGACACAATCATGCCGATGAGTGATGCAGTGTCGTCTGAGAGCCCGAAGACCACGGGCATCCAATAAAGGTCTCCGGCCTTGTCCCTTACGCACAGAGATTTCTCCAGTTTCTCTGAATCTTTTGATGATGTTATGCACTGTAGATGATGAGATTTGCAAAGCCTTTGCAATTTGACGTTGAGGAACATTGTTTTTAAAGTTTTCCACAATTTTTTTACGCAGTCTTTCACAGATTGGAGAGCCTCTGCCCATCTTTACTTCTGAGAGACTCTGCTTCTCTAAGACAAAGCTTTTATAGCTAATCATGTTACAGACCTGATATCAATTAACTTAATTAATCACTAGATGTTCTCCCAGCTGAATCTTTTCAAAACTGCTTGCTTTTTTAGCCATTTGTTGCCCCCGTGCCAACTTTTTTGAGACCTGTAGCAGGCATTAAATTTTAAATGAGCTAATTAAGTGGATAAAAGTGTAAAATTTCTCAGTTTAAACATTTGCTACGTTATCTATGTTCTATTGTGAATAAAATATTGGCACATGTGATTTGAAATTCCTTTAGTTTTCATTTTATTAAAATTTAAAAAACGTCCCAACTTTTCCGGAATTCGGGTTGTATATATATATACACTAGGGATGCACCGAATATTCGGCCACCGAAAATTTTCGGCCGAAAATGGCCAAAAAGTGCATTTTCGGTTTTCGGCCGAAACACTTTTATTACCGAAACAACACGGCCGAAATGTTATGATGACGCAAACAGAAACCGCGACCTGCACGTGCACCTGCATAGCGCAGACCACGAGCTCCCCGCGTCATTCACACCAGTGGGTCTTAATAGAGAACATTCTCTCTATTCTTATTCCTTTATTCGCAGCACTAAAGCGTCTCCTAACAAAGAGATTGAGACGGACCACGAAGTGAAAACAAAGACAAGTACAGTCTTATAGAGTCTGTTAGCACACGTCTCACTGAGATCTTTTCGGATCCTCCGCACTTCATCGCGAATGTGCTTGATCCGCGTTATAAAGACCATTACTTGGACGCGGAAATATGGCAGAGCACACGAGAAATGCTCCAGGCCGCGCTGGATGCGGAGAACCCGCGTGGAGACGGAGAAGCGCCAAGCGCAGGAGACTGAGATCAGAGCGCAAAAAAAAAAAGACTCGTCTCTGCATATATAATACACACACATATACATATACATGCATAATATCAGATTGTAGCCATATTTCTGCTAGATTTTTTGCTAGATTTCTGCTTTAATTTGATAAAAATGTTTATTTATGCCCTGGCCCTATTTAAATACACTCTCTCAAATATTTCTCAAATGTCAGGCAGATGACAAGCTCAACTGCTCAACAGCTAGATGGTTATCTGTCTGAAGTCCCCATCCCCAGAAGTGATAACAGTCTTGCCTACTGGAGAAGTAATGCACTTTCTAGTACTACAGAGAAAAATTTCAAATGCTCTTCACCTAAATGCACTTTTTATGAGAGAACAGTTAATTTTAAAACCTTTCTGCAGGCCAGTAGGCCTGTACATTATTATTTAATATACAGATGAGTGGGATTAAAATTTTAGTTTGAATTTTATTTTATACTGTGCATTGTTGCAATGTGCTTAATAAATATTTGCATAATTTGTAATTATGCATTTTTATGTTTTTTTATAATTTATGTAATTGTAATTATCTTTGAAACTTTAATATTAATTTATGCAATTGCAATGTTTTAATTTTAGTAAAGTTAGTACACGGTCATAGCAATAAATGCAATGGTACTAATAATTGGGATAATTTCTTTCGGTGTTTCGGTTTCGGTTTTCGGCCTTGGTTTTCTCTTTTTCGGTTTTCGGTTTCGGCCAAGAATTTTCATTTCGGTGCATCCCTAATATACACACACATATATAAAAACATAGAGGGACACGTCTCTTACCATTGGTTTCTGGTGTGATGGACCTGGAATGGCCACTCCACTACTGGTGCTTTCTGCTTTCTTAGTAAGCTGTACATATACTTTCCCATGGTCCTTGGACACCAGACAATGATAGAGATCATCATATTTGACCTCTAAAAAGATCGCTTCACGATCCACAAATTCTCCAGGCTTAAGGAAATATACCACTTTGGAGGAGATCAGCACACAGTATGTATCTATGGGCTCCACTGCGATGAAACTACAGAAGAAAAAAGGCATATGATCGTTACATCATCGCTTTACAAAGAACAGAAATTGTGTTATACCCTGGCAAAATCTGGGTTAATTCAATTTAAATTACATAATTGCAAAGCAGATGTGCTATGATTCAATTCAGTCCAAATTCGCTCATGGAATCCGATCAAATCTGTAATAATTATGAACTATGCAATAAATGAAAAAAGATTAAGTTAAGCATGCTAATCAGCGCATAGACTATGTTCAGAGAATTGAAGATTAGTACATCAAATTAAACAGGCAACATTAAGGCAGTTACAGTGTGTGAGAGGGGAGAAAGGATGAGAGTGTGAAGGCTGCAGCCAAGAAGACTAATGACCCGTGTGGCACCTCTGAGGAGAGAGGTCATGTGGGCCAACAGGGGGGATTGGCCTCTTTGGTGATAAATGTCTTTTGTGTCTCACTTTGAACACAGAAACGAGCCATGATGTTTCCAACCAAAGACTAAAAACAATGTGCCTACAGTTGAGGTTTCTTGAACTGGTAGAACCATCCAGAAAATGTGCTTCAAATTATTTGCTTTTTTCCCCTTTAAATCTTACATTCAATAACAAAGAAAAGATTGGAAGAGTTTTACATAACTTATTACCATCAAAGAAGATACTCACTATTCAGAGTGGATGTTGTCCGTTAAGTGAAAGAGCTGTTCTTGTCCATCTGCTTGTAGTGAAGAGAAGCGAGGCAGCAGCCCCTGAGGGCCCTTACAGCAGCGTGGCTTCCTTACTCGCTGCACACTCAGCCTAAAACACGCACACAAAACACATAAGGATCATTACTCACAAAACCAACAGCCTTAAGAGGGTTCAAAGTTGGGGAATCCAAATTGGAATAAAGCACCTTTTTACTGGAAAGACTGGACCTTTTTTCTCTTTCCCCCCATTTCCCGTTAAAAAATACAACTGAGTCTCTTGAAATAACACCTGTTGTGGCACAGTCCAAGAAACTCACATACTCGGACTCCTGCTATGCCTAAGGTGATATCCTCCCAACATATCATATTCAACTGTTTCACATTCAAGCACACAGTGTTGGTTATAGGTGTGCAGTTCAATCTATGGTCAATGGCATGATAGCTCCAAAGTTCTGGTGGGAATAGCCAGCAGCCTGCAGTGCCACTGCCAATGCAAAGCTTGGGTCTTGCTTCTCCTGCAAACAACCCCTCTCTTCTTTTTTGGCTGCCACTGGTGGGCTAAGTGGAATTCCTACATCTGGCTTGAATCTGGGCCAGCAGGCATTTGATTAGAGCTGATGGTTTCCAGTTGATTCACAAAGACGGCAGTGTACTGCATTTCTCTGTTCGGTTTAAACTGAAGCCTGGGTGAATGCAGCTGCCTCTGTTTATCAAGAACTCAGAATGCAAGGCACGGGGAAGAAAGGATAACCAAGGATGGACAAACTTGAAGTCTCGAAGTGGGTCACATTTGCAACCTCTTCTGCATTTCACATCAAGCCTTTAATACTGAAAACAAATACTAAGAGACTCATTGAACTTGCTATCAACTCTGCTGATGTCATGCAATCAAAAACTGCAGCACCTTGGAAGATTTTTAGCATTAGCAACTAAATCAATATTCCGAAGCCACTGGTTACTTCATTATGACACATTAAGTAGAATGTGGTGTCGTTTTTCCTTAGAAAAGCCAGAACTTCCACATGGACTTTGCTCACTTTTTGACAGCAAGCCACGGTTCTTAATCATAACCGTAAGTCATGAGATCTGGCCCTGTACACGACAGGACTGTAACAGACCCACAGAGACTCTTAACCTCTCTTTCTCTCTCTCTCCCCAGCCGCTCCCACCGCTCTGGAGGCGATCAAGCACAATGCCCTGCACCCGATTGTGGGATTGGAACAATAGGGTTCAATTCTAGGTCAGGCACAGGGCTTGGAGCCCAGCCAGTCAACCGTCAATGGGTGCAAACAAACAGGCCTTACTTCTTGCTCCTTTCCGAGAAAGATCATGAGCAACATGGGTTGAGGGCAGGCGTGATGTAAAAGGCTGCTGAATGTAGGTGTTTAACATGGTTCCCCACTGACATAGCCACAAAAAGCATGCCTGCTGGAATACAGGCAAATTTGGCCACCATCTCAGTCATCCCAAAGAAAGGTCTGTCACATGCACTTATAATCAAGCTATAGCAGGTTTATGCATAGTTTAGTTCCTTTTTTCCTTTGTCTGCTCAAGGACACATGATAGATTTTTTTTAATACATGTTGCATGTCACTGCTGACTGTTGGAGCAAGTGCACAATGGCAAGGACAACTGCAGTCTGATTAAAGCATTGTTGCCAAAGTCTGCTCTTGGAGGCTTACAATCCTACAGTAATGAATGTCTTCAAGATCACTAAAAATTTCCAGACAAGTGTGTTTTGGCAGGTTGGAGCTAAACTCTGTAGGACATTGGCTATCCTGGATCAGATTAAAGTGTATACGTGCTGGATGAAACAGAGTTATAATAACATAATCGAGGTCTGTTAGCTTCACTATGCAAAAATCTGACTGAAATATACACACTTGACTTGTGGTGAGATTTCAAATTTTCTCATCTACTATGTTTCAGGCTTGGCTGACTAATATTGCTAATCTTGCTGATCTTATCTTAGGTTTACTGGGTCAATGGTGGGTCAACTGTGTAATCGATTTGTATTAAGTATGCTGCTTTCAAAAAAAGTTAGAATTAGCAGGTACTGTAAGATTATCAGAAATGCGTGTTCATTTGTTTACAATGGCAAGAAAACCATAGTAGTATTAATTTCTTTGTATCGATTAAATGCCACTGAAGAAGTACTGTCATCTTTTACAAAGGAGAAATTTGAGGTTTGCCTAAATTTACTGAAGGCAGAAAAGTTCTCCTTGATGTCTTTGCCAAAGGTGACATTCAAATGCACATCAAGAGGCAAACCACATGAGGGACTTTCTCTAGTAAAGCTTGGGGTAATAGAAAATGTGTGCATTTTCAAACTGAACTGACAGCTAAAGGTGGGGAACATGGTGCTTATCCTCTACTGATGCTCCAGGTCAACCCCCCAGCACTTCTTTGCCTTTGTTTTGAGATTGTAATTGAGCTGCCTCTGGAAGCCTGCCTGTATTGCATAGTGCAGTTGGGAATGGTGTATGTTATGTGTGTGTGGGGGAGCCTGCTGAGTTCACTAGCAGGGCAGGAAAGCAAAAGGAATTGTGTGGACACTTCCACTGTTCCTGACCTTGCTTCAGTCTGCTTCTCATTAACATGTTTATTTCCTGTTTGTGATCTTAGAGTGTATGTATAATACATATTCCTGACCAGCAGAAGACAAACACTTCATAATCTACAGTACAGTGACATTAGGGGCATTGTTTGCAAGAAAACATGCAAAATGTGGGAAATATCATGAACGTTTCAGATGGGAAGGGAAGAAAGCTCAACCAGGAATCACTGAGGCCAGTTACTGATGTATAGAAATTGATCCTTCAAGACAGAGTGCATGTTAAGACTTGGTGCAGAGTTCTACCTGTGAATGTGTTTATGAGAACATGTAATAGCTGGGTCAGACTCTGTCTGCTGAGACCCACGAATCCTGCATTTTCCGTGTGAACTCTGGCTGAACTCTTGGCCGCACTGTGGCAGGCACGCTCCGAATGCCTCTCCCTTAAACTCCCCAATCTCTTCACTGCACAGTTCACCAGCAGGTCTCTTTTCCACACACACACACACACACACACACAGCCTCTCTCCATTGAAGGGGAATGGTGAGAGGACCGGAAACTCATTCCTCCTCCAGTTGGAGCAGCAAATCCACTAACAATCCACGCTTTACATATACATAGACAAATGAAGAACAAATGGCTTTACATACCAGACTGCCTTTGTAGTATGACTAGCTTTTAGGCCCCTCATAAAAACTCAGGTAGAGGTGCTAGCTTTAGAGTATGAATTGAATGAGGCCCTGAAGGCTGCTCTTAAAACATTCTTCAAAACAATTTTGGACTGTCCTTTGGATCATCATGTGTTCATTAGTGTAGAGCTTGAATTTCCACAAGCTAAACTCATCAAAAGACAAGCAGGATGTATGGGCACATCAACAGAGCGGTCACAAAGGCTCTGCAAAGTTGTAAGAGCTATAAACATTGAACCACAGATACCCCTTTTCCTATGAAATGGTGAATGTTCTTGTGCCAAAGCCAATGCTCAACTAGATGATTTAAACCACCGATGTCCAGCTGAAAAATGATGAACTGAATGCATCACTCCAAACATGCTGCATTATGGTCTTTTTAAAAAAATAACTTGATGCAATCACAAGCTGCATGTGATGCAATGTTCATAAGATAAAACAAATAAAATTGATATAAAATAAATTCCAACAAAACTTTAACAATTTAAGATAAATATTGAAAATGAAGTGACTGGAGCTGCTGTGCAATGTGACATTAATGCATCATTTCCAAAGTCTAATTTTTCATCAATCATGCCAGAGTGATTTGCTGCTTTTGTTTTGAATTTTTCTGTTTTGTATTCCAGCTTGGCCACTGGCTCTGGCACCCTATTGTTGGAAAAGGGCCATGCAGAAGGCAATGGAAAAGGAATTCATCTAAACATTTCTGTCATCCTCTTCCATAAAAGAAAAAATAACCTGAATACATAGTCGATCAGAAAATACCTGTTGCTTAGACTGGCCATGTCTCGGACAGTTTGTGCTGTTTCTGAGGCAAAATCCAGGGCTCCTGCCACAGGTTTTGTCACTGTGCCGACCAATCCCTTCCCTAGACCAGAGAAAAATCCACTGACACCTCCCTCAGTCTTCACTCCCTCCACTGTTGACGTTATCACACTGGTCAGACCACCAATGATTCCTACACAGCATTAATTCCAATTTGAGGGTGAAACAGCAAGTTAAGTTCATTTGATATGAGCAGACAATTCATGGAACAATAAAGTACCTGAACATTAGGCATTTAAAATGCAAATATTCTGACGTACCATGAGCAAGACCATGAATCCCTGCCACTAGGTGCTCTCCACTAGTTGCTCCATGATAGCGAATGCACTCTCTTTCAGTCTGATGGCGATTGTCCATTGTCTTGCCCAATCCATCTGATAAGGTACCTGCAAACTGAACAGCAACAAAAGAAAGAATACTAGCTTATATCTACTACAATTAACAATTCTCTTATTGTACAGAAAAAAACGACTGCCACTTAAATTAATAATGAAATCCCAATATAAAAATAAGGCATATAAAATAAGGGCTAGTTTTAGTGGTGTGTTTCACACGTCGGTAATTGTCGGGCTCACGTTGGCAGCAGCTGGCCAGATTCAGCATGCTGAATCAGCATCGGGGCTGTTGATGAAACTGAGAACTGACTGGATGTTCAGTTTAGCGAAGGAGTTAGTGCACGATTATTAAAAGAAAGTAATGAAAATGACCAAGTAAGTCAAGACGGCACAGACAGGAGGCTGGTCTAATGTTACATCATCTTACCCAAGCATTCCAATATGCAAATATCTTTGTAATAACATGAGCTGCTTAAAATTCTAGTTATCAACATAACTGATATTTAAATGGTAAGGAAAGCACTGCTTTGTTCATGTTTCACATATCTGTGCATATCTTGTATATTCTGGATTAGGTTTCTCCTTTTGAATGACTAATATAGACTGCTCTGCTGATGTAGACAGTTAATTCCTACACGCCGGCAAAGAATGCATGTGCTAGTTTGCAATTGGATGTAGTTTGTGCATGTTCAAGCACAGCTTTTTGGTCCTAGACAAAGCCGACGCAAGGCAACAACACCTCATTCTTTGAAGTTGGCTCGGTATGTCCCGGCCTTATAACAACAGGAATTGGAACAGTTGCGGACACTGGCCTTTTCAGTTAGTGAACCACCCCCCAGGCCCCCACAGTGACCCTAAGGAGTGAACTTCCTGCAGTGTCCTTAAGGAGTGGACTGTCTACTTTAGGACACATCCATGACGTATTGTGGTTTCATTTTCAGCAAAAGTTCATGTAGTTCTTCAACTGTTTATACTGTAGACTACAGTCAAACTAAAACATGAAAATCAACTATTCTACATTTCTACAGTTCATGAGACATATTTATTTCTAATGTCTTAGTCACTGAAAATGGAAACATTATTTGCAAGGTGCCACATTCTGGGCAACCACCATGGTTCTCATACCCTTCCACTGCTGAACTATGAGGATAACTGATTTTACACACCATTTCATCCAGCTGTAAAATATGTCAGGCTGTAAATTATCTAATGGGGTGGGTACTTCCCCCTCTAGGCACAGTTAACCTGCCTTTGCCCAGAGTGGGCCCCCCTCGGGTCCCCTGCAGGTGCCTCTTGGAAGGGAGTTTATGTACAAGCCCAGTGAGCTCCCTACTGCAGCCAGAGCACTTTATAAACAAAAGCACATTCTGCAGAACTCAAGCAAAAGTCAGGCATGAACTTGGGATGACCCCTCCAAGCAAAGTCCCTAGTGAGTTCATCTGAAGGCCAGCTCCGATTCTCTGCTCCTCCTCCTCTTCCACCTCCCTCTCACTCACTTCCTTTTTATATAATAATAATAATAAAAATTGGCTGTGAAATTAAACCAGCACATTTACCAGATTTGAGTTTGCAGGAGGGAGAAGAGGATCAGGACACTTTCAAGTTTATGGCTCCTCACACCACCCCTACTTTAGCCATTAGACCATCCTATCTCAAAGCAGGGCCCCTAGAAGTGTGCAAGAAAGTGTTTCAGTGTGCCTACGTTTGAGATGTAGAGGAATGAAAACCATGTTCATAAAGTGGGTCCAACAAAGATAATAAAAGGTTAACCCCATTCCACAGCTAGAGATTTTAACGCTGTTTTGAGACATGGAAAAATCAGCTTTATGAAGCAGGAGAGTACTTTGCTGAAGGCATGGTTGAATATGAATTCAAAAGCATTTTTAAATTATAGGCATTATTAAAAAAAATATTTATATATGTACATTGGAATGTCAGAGGCACAGACACATTGCAGTCAACAGAGTGTGTTTTAGCAGAAATGCCTATTAAGAAAGGTCCAGGCCCCCATAAAGTTAAAACTAACAATTCTTGAGAACTGCACGTTCCAAAATAAATACTGGGTGGCCACTGAAATAAGTTACAAAAACTAATGGTAGTCTTTGCAAATACAATAAACCTCAAGCTTTCTAGGCACTTGATCAAACCAAAGCTCTCAAATGCCTTTTATATCTTCCATTAAAGTTTTTCCACCCCAAGCAGCATGACATGGAGCCTTATACAGTTGGTGGATGATTTTGGCAAAGCATTTTTATTCAAGCTGCTGGAAGTTCTCTAGGGGGATTAATAATTTGTTTATACTTTTAAAATTGAATTAGTGGCAAGAAAGCAGCCAACAGAGAGAAAAAAAAAATTCTCCAGTAAACCTAAGCATTTCTTCAGAAGTTCAGTGGGTTATTTGCAAAGACCTTAAAAGATACTACAGCCAAAGATGAGATGAATTCAAAGAAATGGACTGTAGTTCCATCTTACTTTTATTTTTAAAATCTACCTAAAAGTACTTAGTATGATGAGTATATTTAAACCAACTCTTCTTGGCTAAAAAAAAAAGCAAAGTGAAATTATAGAGAGGGTCAAGTGTGAACACGAAAGATTGCTGATTGAGACCTAGTGTTGTCCCATTCTATGAGTAATTTTGGCATGAGCCTGGCCAGTGTGGCTGGAAGGAAAATAATGAGAGCACAGAGGGAAAAGCACACAAAGCTCTGTCTGACAGTGAGCTGGCTGCCAATGAAGGACGTGGTGCAATGGTCTGTCAAACAGACATGCTGAGAGCTGGCTGCAGGACATGTAGTGTAGGCTCAGGTCTGACCACACACATCTGCAGCCACATATGAGTATACACATTCACACACTATGGCCATGAGAAAATTAGCTTTTTAAGCTCATTAATCAGAGTCCATCTGCTCAAGCTCAACACTAAGAGCCTCATAAACTTACAACGGACGTGAGATTGTTCCAGGGCTAATATTCAACATTTATTCTGATGAAAGAATTAAACGTTGGTGTTCCCTGATTCTGTAAACATGCAGAAACCTGCCCGTTTACACAAGAAGACCAAAACGAATAAACTGATTGAACCTTCACCTCTCCCATGCATATTAGGTTAAAAATCAGGTCAGTTTGCCGGTGAACTTCATGTACATCTGACCTTTCAATGCTGTTCCCATTCTTTCCCTGGAAACCATCAAATGACAACATGTGGCTTGTTCTAGTGTTCCTGCTCAGGCAGACTGCTTAGATGGTTAATTAAAAACATATTCAATAAGAAGTCTGAGAAATAAACAACTTCAGCTTCTAATTTACATTTGAACAGACCAGACTGCAGAGAACAATTCGTTCTCTTGTTTTTTTTCTCATTATGACTTGGCCTCGCACCCAGTGAATCCCTGTCTTGTGGTTACTGCTCTGGTACTTTGCAGCTGAACAGATGGAGTTTATCATATATAATACATTTGGGAATAACCGTCAAAATATTAAGAATTAAGAATCGTGCATTATTAGATGCCGTTCACATGTCACGTCTCAAAACACCTGTATGCCAGCAGCGCTGCTTTCTCCATCTTTCAAAAGCGTGACGTGCGGTGCCCTTGTGGCATTGTGAAAAGCTTAAATGTTTTAATCTCGTTGTGGTGCAGATAGGCCTGAAATAATGAGCATGTTGCAGCCCATGAGCATCGTGACCACTTCACTTCTATTATGAGTGCGCTTGCTGTGCATCTAAATTTGAAAAAAAGAACTTGATCATGCAAAAGAAGCAACATGTGAATGGCCCCTTAGATGGACCGGTGAAAACCACAGAAAGAATGTGAACTTTTTCTACCTTGGCAGCTGAGTTGGAAACACCATGTGTAACGCTGCGGATAAGTCCTCCAACGTTGCCATACTTGATAAGTTCATTCATACCCTCGGTAACATCGTTCAGTAGGCCCATGGGGTTACCCAGGAAGTCCACCGAGCCCAGGATCTGAGCTGCCTGACTGATAAGCTCCTATAAAAAGACAAAGACAGATGTAAGACCAAGAGCTAGTGAGATCACATAGTGGTGATGCAAACATTGAGAACTTATGCCGCAAAATACAGCAATTCAGACTGAAGAATGTTTATGACCTCTTTGAAGTGCTTGAGGATGTCATTGATGATCATCTCCTGCGTCTCATAGGGATGGACTCGAGTGTAGGGGTACATGTTAATTATCGCATCCTCAAACCGAATGAGTGGGAATCCAAGGGTTCCCTTCAAAGCCTGTGCAGAACAATGCTTAATTATGCTACAGACTACAAAATCATAATAGAATGTAAACTTCATACATAAGAACTGCATCCAGTGAAGCACTGATACTCTGTATCTCCAGCGGATTCTACTGTGGCTCTTGTACCTTAAGGTCAGGGGGCAACTTTTGAGAGGTGAAGACACTCAGCTTGACCTGAGGAAGACTGATCTTCAAGTTCTCAAAATAATAATGCTTTGGAGCTCCTGCATCTTCATTTGTTTTCTCATAAAGGTTCTCATCGAGCTTCTCCACCTCTGAAACACAAAATCAAGTACAGTTGTTAGCAGGGCATAATGAGGTACATTCCCCATTCTGCACACCAGAGGGATACTAACTACACACCTCCCTCTGTCTGACCGTTGCCAAAGAATATGAGCAGTTTCATTAAGAGCTTCTCCTCAATGATGACAGTATAGCGGCGGGCTGTGACCATCAGATGCTGTAAGGCAGAGAGTAAAATCTACAATCAAACTCCTGTAGTCAAAAGAAGATGTGCAGATAGATCCGATGCAGTTTTGTAGAGAAAGTGAGTTCATAAGTTGGTTTCACCTTATAAAGATCTGTGAGCATAAGATTGCTGGGCACTTTAACAGAGTTGACCTGCAAAGCAGGGCCTGAGTCCACTGCAGAATTTTCACTGGAGCCTGGAGTCAAACACAGCATAACAGGGTGAGTTGTGCCCAGGAGCTGGTTGTCCACCTGAAATAGATGAGAGAATAAAGACATGTTTGTCAGAAATGATTTTGCTTGAGAATGAGCCTTTGGCAACTGTCATACCCGACTACAGGATTAAACTTTGCCTAAGTTTCTTTATTGAAGTTTGCTAAGTCAACTCACTCCTCAACTCACTCCACTACAATCCATCTCTGTATATAGTTCCAGTATATGAGGAATGGCGGTTTAAAGACACAGAAAGTGCATTAAATGTATGAGTGTCCACGAATATTAGATTTGGTAGGGTCTGTACTAACTGATATCAGTAAAAGTCTTTTCTGGGACCTGGTATGGATTAAATCCAATGAACAATGTGTTTTCTTGGCATCTCTGTTGATGTGTTTTTGTATTAACAGCCAGCTGTTGGTCATAAATATGGCAGATGAGCAAAAATCTAGACAGTCAACCTTACTAATGGTCAACCATCTTGACTCTTCCCTAATCCAAAGTGAGAAATTCACACACATTGGAGAAGTATGTTTTGGTCTGTGGCTGCTTACCTGAATGTCTTTCACCGTGAGTTCCAGCACTTGGCTGGCAGCGGTGTTGGTGAAGTGCACTTCAATGCCAGACAGAGTGGCAAAAACTAGCTCTTCAGGGATCTTATTCACCAGTGACAGGCCCACACCTTCCTCTAGGTTCACCAATACCTACACATAAAGGCATGAATTAAGACATCTTAACTTCCAAGTTCAGTATTTATTTATTTTCCAAATTATAATTCCTGACTAAATGTATAATCAAGTGAAACATTATGAAGTTTCAATAACAATATACAACACTATACCCTTCGAAAGCTTGATGTAAATAATATAAATGTAACAAATAGATAACTGTAACAAATGTAAAAACAATGCTTTTCTTTCCATTTATTCCCCCTAAAAACCCAGAAAAATATTCTCAGCTCTTTTCAACATTAATAATAATGATGATAATAATAACAACAAACGTTTTTTTTTTTTTTTGTAGAAAATAAGATTGTTAAAAGGATTTCTGAAGGATTGTGTGACTGGAGTAAGCATGCCAAACAATTTGTTTGAAAGTCAGCTTTGATTGTTCCTAATAAACTGTTTAACTGCTCCCCCAAGTGGATATTAAATTATATTGTGGGATAATTAAATATTCTAAATAAACTACAAACATAAAATTATATAGATTTATTTTGTCCTCACATTCTTTCTTGTAACTCTTCCCTCTCAGTGGCACAGATGACTGAAAGGCTCATTATGCAGCTCATTATGCGGCCCTTTGTCGTCTCAGGTGTAAATCACAATGATATTCATGGTAGTTGACGCCTACTCGCATATGACTTTTACCAACAAAAAGTGTCTTAGAAAATTTAAATCAATATATTGTTTTCTGTGAGTGAGTAAACAAGATGATTTTCACATCATTTAGAAAGAAAAATTCTAGGCTACAAGCTCCAGTTCTCAAAAATCCCGGGAACCATTGTTCTTTATGTGTTTTTTTGCCTTATTCAAGCGTTTTAACATTTTTAGTTTTTCACTAACCACGCATAATATTTTTTTTCTCAAAAACACAATCATGTACATACATGCATTTCACATATTATTACAGCCCAGTTTGTGCTGATTACAGTGAGATTAGTCTTTACCCATTTAGATATTTATAAGAAACTGAAAAAAGCACAAATGTCAAGGCATGACAAAACTTCTCCAGGCCCCAAAAATACCCTTAGACTCCAGAGGGTTAACCCTGTGCTAAATCTATTTTCACTGGAAACACAATCAACGTAATATTCTACATCAATCCATCTGCTGGACAAACAGAAACATGGTTTTTACTTCAAGCTCCTTCTCAGGAACTTTCTTCTGAGCGCTTTCTTTATTCTGGTCTTCCTCCGTGCTGGGAGAGGATCTATTCATTCGCCGTTGGTTGAAGTCACTGATCTGAAATAAGGTTTGCAGCTTCTTATTATATTAGAAAGTGTTAAAGAAAGATAGGAACTGATTTTATTTCATATGGTTTCAGATGGCATGCTGCCCCAACCTTGTCCTTTAGTAATGATAAGAGCATCTTACCCTAATAATAACGGCGCGTCTTACCTGCAATACTCGCGTTGGCCCATCAGGCAGGACCTGGACAGACAGAACCCCTGAGCCAGGTCTCATTTTCTGGTTGATAAACTGTTGCTCTGGTAACGGTTCCAAAACACCAGAGTCTGGTCCCAGGACCACCTCAGCACCATCATATAGCCCAGACACTCCCCCTCTTACCTAAATCATAACGTATAGCTTTTTTAAAGAGCCACAGATTTAAGATTTAATACTGAAAATAGACATTGAGGGCCAAAAAAATGTAGATGAAAGAAGGCAGACCTGGACGACTAGTCTGGGTAAACCACAAGTCAACATGCCAGAGCTGAAGTGCCATGTCTGGGTGGTGCTGCGGCGGCTGTCTGGCCGTCTCAACATCAGAGGCTCATAGCTTAAAAAAGATATATGAGATATGTGAGAAATAACACCCGTCCACCATGATGATGTTTACTCTCTACAGGGATAAGAACAAGCTTAAAATAAGCACAAGTTGTCCTTTGTTGTGCTATGAAGCATTTAGGTAACCTGTTGTCTGTCACTGCAGCCAGTCCAGCAATGTCAAGTACTAAAGATGAACTGAGTGGTCGAGGCTGAGAAGGTTTGCTCTGTGGAGGAGATGAGCCCTCATGACAGAGCATTCCTGTTCCTGTCATCCGCCAAAGCTGGGAGCGCTTTCCAGGCTCCTGAAAAGATAAAGAAATGTGAGAACCATTGAGATCAAAATATAGTTGGAAACTGGAAGATAGATGGCTGAGGAAGAACATAAGCTGACCTTTTTCTTCAGGATGACTCTTTGTGTTTTCGTCTCCACATCCAGCACCAGTTCAGCACTGCTGACCACCCGTTTCTTCCCCACTGGCCTCTTTCCTGCGTCTCTGTTATCAAATCAAGTGAATATTTACTTAAATCGGTTTGAAGAGGTAAAACTCAAGTGCGACGGCCACTGGAAAGATATCTTTTTCAGGGTTTTTCCTGCATAAAGAATTATGAGGTGGCTGACTCCGTCAAATTTTGTTCTGCCTTTGGCTTTTGACAAAACTCAGGCAGGCAGTGACATGCAAGCATCACTGAACAGTGTCCATTAGGTACAAAATTGTGCATATTTGAACAAAAATGTATATCTTTAGACATTTACTTTTTTATTTCTTTACACAGAATCATCATTTCGATTCATTTTCCACCGATTTACACAATCTGATGAGCATTAGCTGCTTCCAGCAGTCTCAGTATGTTTTCTCTTCCAAGATTACTGTTATGACTCGGAGGAAGCTTATTCACTACTCATATGTCACTCATATTATTACATTTAAAATTAAATTTATGCATTTAGCAGACGCTTTTATCCAAAGTGACTTACAGTGCATTCAGGCTAACATTTTTTACTTAACATGTGTTCCCTGGGAATCAAATCCACGACCTTGCGCTGCTAACGCAGTGCTCTACCACTTGAGCCACAGGATCACATTTTTATGCGTATATAACCCTCACTGTCCCTCTGATGAAGAACATCCATTACGCTTCCACGTACTGTTCTGTTCTACACTCGAAAAATGTATAGCAATTAGCTGAGTATAAGGCTACAAATAACTTATTTCAAAATTATAATCACCAAAATTCACATTAGATCACAATCAGAGGTTAATACAAACACTCAATGGTGGTTTGAAAAAAAGATATGAGTAAAAGCATAGTGTTCATTTTATAAATAGTCTTATGTAGCTTGATGTTAATATAGCTCTAATGCACCTGTTACCCTACTGTGATTAAATTTCAAGATGTATTCTATCAAAAGATTTTACGTGAGGTTATAAGAAAATGCAATGTGGACTATAAGGAGTGGATACAGATTTTCAATTTCATACAGTGTTTTACGACCTAATGTCATGTTTATGTTCATCTACACTGCAAAAGGGCCCCTTTTAGCTGTTGTGATGCATTTAATTTAAGGTTCAACAGGTTTGTTGAAGGGTGGGTACAATGTGTGGATGTGATCAGGATGGTGCCACCTCCACCTTATTTTGAGCAAGGAAAAACCCTGTTCTTGAAATTGGTCAAATTGCCAATTTCAAAGATGATTGAGCTAATTGGAAGTTCAGAGGTTGAGAACTCACTCTGAGAATGTGAAGGATGCAGCAATGTAGATGAAGTTCTCATAGTAGAGCTTGTTATATTCTCTGAAGAAGTTCATGTCAGCAGTAACCTCGGAGGATCCAGCTCCCTTCACAGTGAGGGTGATGTAGGGTTGAAGAATGGGTTCATCGCAGGCATAGTCGAGAACCGCCCCAGCTTTTACTTCTGTGCGTAGCCTGATATCAGCTACTCCATGTTGCCAGAACTGGATAGGCACCTGAAGTAAAGAGGACATGTGTTACAGAGAAGTCTGTAGAGAAAATGTACAAATGCTACAATAAGCTGGTGGCATGACCATTGCAGAACCATTTACACTGCAATGCCAAGAAACCAGAAGTAGAAATTCTGATTAAATAAAATGTGATGGAAATCACTTCCATGTCACTTGCCATTTGGAATTCACAACAAATCGCAGTTAGCTGACTGCCGTAGAGCCAAACAACGTTTTTTTTTTACAGTGCTGCGCATTAAAACCAATAACACACAATTGTGTTGAGCTTATGAATGCAGCTGCCAATCAGAAGCTTTCAGATGAGTCATCGCTGAAACGCCACTATTTTGTTCAGTATGCATACTCACTGGCTGAATTCTGCTCTCTGGCAAATTTTCTCATCAGAAACAACAAAGTGCAGAAGTGTGTACGAATGTAAGATATTCATTTCATAGTGTAATTAACTCCTTCAGTGATTTTAATTAGATTTTATGAGACTACATGAACACTGGCTAGACTGAAGTCAGTGATAATGTGATAATTGACATAATACATATGTGCACTATTTGTAAGCAGCCTATCTGCACTTGCTTTGGCAATACAACTGTATAGTTTTTGTTATGCCAATAAAGCACATTAAATTAAAATTGAATTGAAATTGATAACGCTCTTTGATAATATAA
Source organism: Carassius carassius (assembly GCF_963082965.1). Taxonomy (NCBI): domain Eukaryota; kingdom Metazoa; phylum Chordata; class Actinopteri; order Cypriniformes; family Cyprinidae; genus Carassius; species Carassius carassius. Next base: position 14,018,610 of record NC_081800.1, read on the forward strand.
ATGTTCCTTGCTCTTTTTCTGTACCACAAAGTGTTATAATTAGTAACTTACAATGTTATTATTAAATTCATATTAAATAAATATTAAATTCAGTTGTATTAAAAATATTTTATGGCATGACTCCAATATCTGGTACTTAAGTAAAAAGACAAGTTTTTATGCATAGTTAATAGATTACACTATTATGCTACTTTGCCCATCACCCATTATAGATCAACTAACATAATCTATAAAAGTGCAAAATGCATTTACTTACTGTACACACTTGAGAATCCAGATATTTCACAATATAGTTTACACGTTTGGGATATTTCAAATAAAAAGGAAAAAACAAATAAAACACAAGCCTATGTTAGTTATACAGTGCTATTGGGGCTGCAGTGTGTCAAATTACAAGCATAACGAGAGCATAACGCCCCCCCCACCCATGCCCTCACAAAAATAATGAGTGGATGATTCCCCTGACACTACAATACAAAATAATTTGTCAGCTAAATGAAACATGATGAAACATTCATTTGAGTTTAAATTGCTATAGCTAACTTCTAGAGATTGCAATGATATATGACGAGGTGAAAATGACTGAATGAATACTGAAAGTTGGTTAAAATGAATTTTTAAAAGTGTGCCCCCTAAAATCTATTTTTGATGTAAGGGCAACACTGAGACAGAGAAACCACCAGACGCAGAGCTGTCAAGTGTGAATTCAATGCTTGACGGATGAATTGATTGCTTAAGTCATGCTAGAGGGAGCTATTTTGTGTGACAAAAGCTTTATATCCACCTTTTTTAATGGCTGGAATGGTGACTCACTCAGTAAATTTAAAACTACCAACAAGTCATATGACAAGAAAACTGGCTTAGGGGTCGGAAGGAGGAGACAGAAAATGTGCACACTTGCACATACCAAATTAAACCCCAAATAACAGGCTAATATTAATTACAGGTAGACTTTTAAGTAGAATGTGACTCCGGTGACTCCTCTAATCTTTTATGTTATAGTGTCCAGAAATGAACACTGAAAGGAAATAATATTTTCTTGATAATAATTATTTTAAGATGTCAGAGGCACAAACAGAACCCAAGTCTCGCTTGAGCAAAACTGACATTTCTGAAATGCAAGAGCTGCACTTCAATTTCTTATATGATTTAGGTTTGAGATTGTGGTTTGCACTGCATTCTTATTCATGTGTTCTGACAAATTGAGCTAAGATGCTCTTGGGTGACCTGGGTTCAAGTCCTGGCCAGGTCATCTTAGTGATACTCTTTAGTCTCAAATCTCCTGAACCGTTCTACAGCCCTACAATACTTGATCATGTGTACCCTTTAAGGACTTACTTCAGAGATGTTTTCTACACGGAAAGGTGGGGGCAGCTGGTCAGTGTCACTGAATGAGATTTGATATGTTGCCCCTTTCAAAGCAATCTCAGCTCGGAGGAAGAAGCAGTTTCCCAAAGTGTCCCTATAGAACACATAATGAGAGGAAAGATGTCTATGAAATTGAGAACTCCTCTCTTAGTCATTTTCTGTTCTGCTAAGCCATCACTACAGATTGAATATATTTGATGGCATTGGGTACCTCATGTTGATGTGGAAGGATTTAGGCTTGTTGACCTCAAAACCTCCAGACCAGGTGCAGTTGGGAACATCCATGAGACGGACACAGAGAAGCTGGTCATAGTCATTTCTGGGCCAGTGGAATACAACACTAGAGCCCGGCAGGGTGGAGATATATCCCTCTTGATTTGCAATACCCTACAAGCAAACAACAGGATGTCATAACAAACAAAACATTACTGGCTGTTATGTTGTGTCTCTTAAGATTTATTAAAGAGGACTTAAAACATGCATTCCCACCTTTCCTCTGACAAATTCCCGCTGAGAGAAGGCCAACTTGTGGGATGATCGATTGTCAAGCAGGTATCGTGGAGCAAAGGTCACAATGTGTGTGTCACGATAACGCCCCTTCCCTTTTCTTACATTTATTCCTATAATGAAACATTACATTACATTATTAAATCAACTTGGCACAGTGGTGTACCAGCTGACTTTGCAGATACTACAATGCAAAATATGCTTTTCTTTAAACAGGATAGTCATTCCTTATTACCTATATTGTAGATGAGTCCAGGTCTGTTACCATGCTGGATGACTTTAACTGCTCTCACTCCACTCCCCCCATCCAGAGAGAAACCCTGGCACCATCCTGGAACACCATCTGGGTGGATCCCTTTACCGATCCGCATGGTGCACCTGTTCAAAGAAGACAAGGCTTTAGACAGCTTTAAAGAATAAAGGGTAATTATGTAGTTAAATTACATTTCTGCTAGGGAATTTATTCAGGCTAATTAAATAAGATATACAAATGCATTTGATGGGTGGGGATGGTGGGAATACACAATGAGAATTCTTTGGATTTTCCCCTTCTCTTGCACTCACATATTGGGTTGCTCTTTGTCGGTGTAGCAAAAGAGCAATGGGCTCAAACTCCTGGCTAACTCATGCTCCTCAAACTGCCCAGCGGCATCTGTTTTCCCATTGTCCTGGCGGAAGATCAGAGGCAGCCCTGCAGACACAATAATCAATGAAAACATTACAGATGTTGTGCAAAACAGTTGTGTTCAATTAAAGGGATAGTTCACCTTCAGCTGCTGGTCCCACTGACTTGCATAGTGTTTTTTTTTCCATTCTATGGAAGTCAGTGGGGACCAACAACTAAAGGTGAACTATCCCTTAAAGGTTTTAAATTCATAAAATCAACCTATAGTCAATACAGATATGAAAGCATACCAGTCTTGTTGACAAGCCAATAGGAAGCAGAGATGAGGATTTTTAATGCTCCATGGGCTCTGAGAATGATCCGTATGGTCAGACAGAGCAGCCGTTTGTTGGCATCATATAACCGCATGCGCACCACATAGTTTTGTGTACCGGGAGGAATGAGAAGCTCCTTACATACAATAAAGTTCTCCAGGAGCACACCTGAGAACAAACAGCAAACTCATGAAACTTCATTTCAACCGAAATGTGGATTCATAAAGCAAATAGGGTCATCATTTATGCTGAATATGTGATAAATTATCATGTACTCCAATTTACCTAATTCTATATTTTGTGACGTGTCTGCTGCATGCAGCACTGCCTCTTTGCCTGGTTTCATGGTTCCCTTGACTGAGGTTCCTTTGATGTAGTAGTTAAGATCACAGGGAAGAAGGTTGGCCAGCACTAGGGTGGGCAGCAGATAGATGGTGTGACCTGGTTGGCGGTAAATCTGTTTTGTACCTCCTGCCACAGTTTTAGCAGGCTGCTGATCGGGGTAGTTCTCTTTCTTAATGACAACACAAAACCTATAAAAGCCCAAAAGTGTTTACAACTTCAGGTTCATTTATCTTTGATATATTTATTTTTCTCCAATCAACCTGTTTTTACCTGAAGTTGCGCTTGAGTTGTTCATCAAAGTCTGCTGACTGGCACTCTCTCTTACTGCTGCTGACCTCACCAGGACGCTCCACAGTGGTCCAATGGATGGGCATTTTGCAGAAGAACAACCCCAAGCCTTTAGGTCTCGCCTGAAGCCTCCAAGAGGTCAGATGGAGAGGGATGGCCAAAGCCTCTCCAGGCAGGATGGGTGGCAGGACAACAGGTTCTATAGAAGTTAAACAATTAAAATGAGATTCATAGCTAATAAACACAGGTAAACCATAGACAACAAGGTGTGTGCTTACTGTCTGGAGCCGAAGGGCTGTCTAGTCGCACTTCCATGGGAACCTCAAGGCGATTCTTCACTGTGAGTGCTGACTGCACCGTAATGACCTTACGTGCACTGCCCTCCATAGTGATAGAGAAAACCACTCGAACAGGCGGCAAAGCTGAGAACTGAACAGAGATTATAGACTGTGTACACACTCTAGAATTATTTAGAGTAATTTCATGAGACAACAACACTTACATAAACATGAGGGTGTATGATGTTGGTTCTGCTAATTGGGCTGCCAACCTAGAGAAGCCATATCATTACATTTTTATGAAGCATTTTTGTTTTTCATGAACTTCTAAAAGATTTTGTATTTCAAAATGATGAAATACCAGAGCAGAAAAAAAAAACATTAATTTCTAAGATCAATTTTCCACATAATGACCCATTAACGAACCACTCACAGTGCTTGAGGGGTTGTTTCGATCAGGAGCAGCATAGCGGAAGAACACTCCAACCTTGTCCACTGACACTGGCTTCACCTGCTCCCAGCCTACAACACGCACCAACAGCTGGTGGAGTTTCAGCTCATGTGTGTGTCTGTGGTCAGAGCACATTATCAGCAAAGAGGAGAACTGAACAATTAATGAGGTGTTAAAGGACAAACAGTACAGCAAATAAATCAAAATGAAAACTAAAAAAAAAATAATAATAATTTTATATATATATATATATGTGTGTGTGTGTGTGTGTGTGTGTGTGTGTGTGTGTGTGTGTGTGTGTGTGTGTGTGTGTGTATATATATATATATATATATATATATATATATATATATATATATAAATATATGTATATAGATTCTTTGTATTTTGATGAAGAAAAACAAGTAAAAACATTTTAAATATTTCTGGTCATGTTGTAAACAATTCAACAGTGCATGGTACTATATTGCTTAAGAAACCTTCCTTTTAAGTTTGTCTCCATTGTGGTAGCAGTTTTGTTGTTGTTGCTAAAATTTGAAACATTTTGAATTTTGAAAAAGTTGAATATCTAAAATTACTAAGTGAAATTTAACTAATTGAAATAATAAATAATAAATCAAAACTATTTTTGTAAACCATTAAAATAATAATAATATTAATAAAAATATCAAAAAGCACATACAATTATTAAAAATGTAACTATTAAAATGAAAACTGAACTATAAAAATAAAAGCTACTTTTAAAACATGAATAAACAGTATATATACATATATATACACACATATATATATATATATATATATATATATATATATACACACATACACACACACACACACACACACACACACATTAATAAAGAGCCTATATAATAGCAAATAAGTAATACTATCTGGTAGCAAACAGCCAATTTTCACAACCCAATAAACTATGTCAAAAGAAATTCAGCTTCAAAATTTTCCTTAATATCTTGCCTGCTAAATTACATGCTAACATGGTAAATAAAAATGACAGTACACAAAATCTGGGGCAACATTGGATGATTGCCTTGCTCAAGGGTAAAATGTTGATGGAGCAGGACCGCAATCTCTTCTCCGTCAACCCTGCCTGGGATCAAGAAGTCATAACCTCTAGGATATGAACTAGGGATGGGCGTTTTCCGCAAATATCACATTCAAATATTTGAGCTCACAAAAAACGAATATTTGAATATTCGTTTATTTAAATTAAGTTTAATGAGACAGACGTTATTTTTCAGCAACATTTATTGTTTCCGTCATTTTGAACAAGCTTACACACAATAAGCTTGAACATTACACATCGTGTTTTATAGCTGAAAACCTTTAACAATGCGTGCAAACAAACAAAAGTACAGATTTAAAAAAATTAAATTAAAAATAAAGTGAACAAAAGAAAAAACGTAAAGCAGTCTGCAGCAATAAGCTATTGTAGAACGTAGCCTACACTTAACTTTGAAACTTTTAAACTGTCAGCAAAGTTTAAACTTTAACTTTTACTTTAAACTGTTTTTTTCTATTGTTTTACATGTTCTTGTTAAGAAATACGGGCATGTAAACATGATCGGGGGAAAGTCGGCTCCTTAGTCTGTTAACAATAAGGCCGGGTGCGGAGAAAACGTTAGGTTACTAACGTAACCCCGGTTCTCTGATAACATGAAGTGAGGTATCTCACTATGGGACCGCCTCAGGCATGGCCGATTGCGGAAGCACAAATAACACCACGTCTGCCAAACATGGCAGACCAACGTTGCAGCGATCAGGGAGTCCTGCTCCCTGTATAAAAACCGCAGCTACCTGCCATTTCGTCATTCTCGCATATCTCTTCTCCGTGCAGAACAGGCAAGGAGGGCAATGTTTGTGAGATACCTCACTTCATGTTATCAGAGAACCGGGGTTACGTTAGTAACCTAACGTTCTCTTTCTAACATTCGTTCGGTATCTCACTATGGGATATAGACAACTCCTGTATTGCCGATATGCTGACGAAGCAGACTAAGAAAGGCTGAGTAATTATCTGAATCATAGCTCCCGACGGAGGTAAAAACAGAATAATATGAGGAATTCGCCCTTTAATAAAATTGCATTATACAACCTAACTACTCGCTTCTAGAACTGGATGGGCCAGAGAGGGCTCTGTCACATCCAGTCTATAAAAACGAGCAAATGTGTGCGGAGACCAGCTGGCTGCCGCGCAAATATCCTGAATAGAGATGCCTCTAAACAGAGCCCAGGAACTAGCCATACCTCTAGTAGAGTGTGCTCGTAGTCCTATTGGGGGCTCCAAATTCGAATTATTGTAACATAATACAATAGCCTCCACCACCCAATGGGAAAGGCGTTGACGGGAGATAGGTCTTCCTAGTGTGCAACCTCTCCTCCTCTGGGGATGCAAAGGGTGGTGGATGAAAGGTAGCAGGTTCACTGATTGAACTGCCCCAGCGTGATCAAACACTTTGGGTACGAACGCAGGGTTAGTTCTAAAAGTGACTTTTTGAACACCCGGAGCGAACATCATACATGAGGAGTGAACTGATAAAGCATGTAGTTCACTCACCCTTTTTGCTGTAGTGAGAGCGAGCAACAGAGCAGTCTTTAGAGCTAGTAGCTTCAAGGCAATTTTATCAATGGGTTCAAAAGGGGCTTTTGAGAGCACGTTTAGAACCACGGACAGGTCCAAGGGCGGGACCACAGGCTTCGATACTGGGTGTAACCGACGTGCACCTCTCATAAATCGACAGACGAGAGGGTGCTGGCCAATAGTACCCGAGTTAATACCCACGTGACATGCCGAGATAGCCGACAGATAAAACCTTAACCGTAGAAAAGGCTCTGCCCTTATCTAGAACAATGTTCCTTTCTGCACACCAACCCTCAAACACCCTCCATTTGAGATTATATAAAGAGCGCGTTGAGGCAGCCCTCGCGTTCTGAATTGTCTCAATCACTTTTGGAGGTAACCCAGCTGCATCCAGATTTAGCCTCTCACGGGCCAGGCCCAGAGAGCTAGTTCCTGAGGGGAAGGGTGAAATGTTTCCCCCCGTGCTTGTGAGAGGAGATCCCTGCGCGCTGGTAACGGCCATGGCTGGTCGTAGAGCAGTTGCGCAATCCCCGCCACCCAAAGTCTCCCCGGCCAGTATGGCGCAATCAGAATCATTACATGTTTTCGTTCCCGAACCCTTCTTAGTGTCAGCTCGATCAGGCTCAATGGAGGGAAAGCGTAAAGTAATACGTCTGGCCACTCGTGGGCTAGAGCATCCACACCCAACGGTGCATTGTTGCCCACCAGAGAGAAGAACAGGGGACATTGCGCGTCTTCGCGCGATGCGAAGAGATCTATGGCGGCCTGGCCGAATCTCTGCCATACCATGATCATAACTTGGGGGTGGAGTCTCCACTTAAGTCTGCTGAGGACAGCTTCCGAAATCTTCACGGGGAACAGATTCAGATTATTTTATTTAATGCCATGTCAGCACTCAAAGCTATTTTAATGGCAAAAATACAATTACAAAAATACAAATATCATATAAATACAATAAAAAACCAAACAAATAAACACAGCAAGTCATATTATATAAGATTTTTTAAATTAACACATGATAAAAAATCCAAAACCTTTTCAGGCATAAATCTCATTAAATATGTCCTTAAGTGAAGTAACTTCATAAAAGAGCATTCTGCACGGGGAAGAGAAGGAGAATGACGAAATGGCAGGTAGCTGCGGTTTATATACAGGGAGCTGGACTCCCTGATCGCTGCAGCGATTGGTCTGCCATGTTTGGCAGACGTGGTGTTATTGGTGCTTCCGCGATCAGCCACGCCTGAGGCGGTCCCATAGTGAGATACCGAACGAATGTTAGAAAGAGAACGCGCTATGTCGGAACAGACGTTGTCGGGACTCACAAATAACGGTGTGCTAAGCGAATAAGTTTTGTGTTAAGCGCTTCGTGTTTTCGTTTCACCACTGAATGGGATCCTCATCTGGTGGAATACATGGCTCCAGCAAGAACTGTGCCCACTCGTCTCGACTGGACTCTCTGTAATCATCGCTGAAGAACTGGCTCAGCCTTTTCCGACGAGTGGGCATTGCATCCTCTTCATCGTTAGTGGCGGCGGCTGCATCTGCACCACTCGAATCAAGAAAAATGTTCTGATAATGTTCAAAAAAGTTATTTTTTTCTTACTTCTCTCATGTTTTCATCGAGAAACCTGAGATGTTTGTACCGAGGGTCTAGGGCAGACGCGAGAAGAGGAGTTTTCACTGCATTCTCCAAGTTAACAGTGTTTATTTGTTGCTTGAGAGATGCCGCAACAATGTTCTTGAATTCGGTCACTTTCTGTGATTCTCCACTGCATATCTGAAGTACTGTAGAAGACCGCAGTTCTTAGGGGCCGTTCACATATCGTGTCTTTTGCGCGCACGTTATTTCCAATGTAGGCGCGCGGTATGTGCGCTCATAATGGAAGCGACGCGGTCGCGATGCGAACGCAGTGCGACGCGCCCATTTTTTCCAGGCGCGTCCGCACCGCATCAAGTTAAAAACATCTCAACTTTTCAGAATGCCGCAAGTGCACAGCAGGTCATCTGACAAGAACTATTAATATTCAGCTTCATCCTTTCCCGTAACAACGTTGAAAGCTCAGCCAAGATGAAGGAACAGCTGATCATAGCTGTATATGGATTGCCATTTTGAAATAAATTTAGTAGCAGAGCTATTGAAAGCGATTTTATTTATCCTTTGCTGAAATTTCCGCGTCTTCATGGAGAGAGCGCGTCATTGTTGCTTAGCAACGGCAGACGCCTCAGGAGCGCTTCTGCCCAAGCGCTTTGGAAAGAAGGAGAAAGCGGCACACCTAGCGTTTTCCACGCGTTTTTAGGCGCGATATGTGAACGACCCCTTATTCATTCATTAATTATTTTTTGCTTGCATACATCTTCAAATATGCCGTGGAGAATCACAGAAAGTGACCAAATTAGGTTTTATTTTGAACTTTTTTTTTTTTTTTTTTTTTTTGCGAAATTCGAATATCATTTTTATTTATTGAATAATTAGAGCAGAACGAATATTCGAATGTTCGACTGTCCGTGCACACCCCTACAATGAACAATTCCAGAGTTGGAGAACCGCTGTAGTTACAATCATAACTCTGCCCCTGAACATGGCACTAAAGCCATGGTTTTCTCCAGAAAGTTTATTATGAAACTATTGTCTGTAAGTTATATCGTATTAAGAAATTGTTATGACATGACAATGCAAGGATAGACAATGCTGTCAAACATTAGCACATCCAAAGCCAATTGTATTTACAAAAGAGACCCTTCTGCTACCTGTGTCTCAGTTTCTCACGGGCCTCAAACTCAAATGGGATCTCCTCCCCTGGCAGCACCTCTCTCCACTGGCTGATGTTGTGCGTATCATCGGTCCCAGGCCCATGCACATCAGAAATAGAGCCAGCACTACTGCTGTGAGACAGTGCCACTCTGTGGACACAGCAGAACACTCATGCATTTTCACAAACTATTAAATACAGTTAAATATTTTAGGAATTATATATATGCTCTTCTGACCTGGTTGGTGTGGTGGTGAGAGTAGCAAACCACATTGTGCAGCCAGTATGGTTGCGTAAGGCATAGGGCACAAATGGCTGCCTCCTCTTGGAAAGCTTCATATCCGCTGAAACATGGCATGAATATAAAATCAGCCACAGGCTTCTATTAAGATTGTGGACAATGCCAACTATCAGGTATTATGCAAAAAATACTGACTTTGAAAATGTTTTGTCTGGAAATGAACATGAAATGAAATGTGCCTCCATTAAGTAGCCCCAAATCGGTTTTAGATGAATGGAGATTGCACAAAAAGTAAAGGCTATCAATGGCATCGGTGACAATTTCACAACACATTCATTAACTTTGTAATTTTAAAGCATTTTTTCGACATAAACCACTAATTAACACAAAACAGGTTTAATATATATGGTTGTGGGTTAAGGGACAGGGGTAAATGAGGGGTTAGGGTTAGAACAAAAGCACAGAACCCAGAGAAAGAGGCTGTCCTATGCTCAAACACAATCTTCTGACTTCTCTAAATTTGGCTGCGCATCTATGAATTGTACCTCGGGCAAGAATCTGCTGCTCGAGGCAAGTCAAGCTGGTAGAGCTTCTAGTTCTAAGGTAGACAAGAGGAAGACCTGACAGCAGAGAGAAAGGGTTAGGGAAAAGAGAATAGAGAGAGACATGCTAGGAGGCTGTAGGAAGAGGAGGTGAGACGCATACGGTCAAAGACAATCAGAATGAGACGCACACATCATGATAGTATATGCTGTGAACATATCTAAAAGCACTTTGAAAACAGCTCATTGTTAGTCCTTAATTCAACATGATTTTAAGATTTATTTGTATATTTGTTGTTAATGGACATTTTCTAGATTTCAAAAGTAACTACACCCGATTTAAACTGTGAATTATTTGACGGATGTACCGTTTCAGACAATTAACATTTACTTAAAAGATTAACATTAAAATGTGTGATTTAAGTGTTTTGATGTTTAAATACTATCCTGCCATCTTAGTGTTGTTCTAACCTATCTTAAAATGCAGAAACAACTAAGTAAATGTTTTTAGGTTGATTTCTCAGATACAGAGTGTGCCTGGGACCTCTGTTTGATAATCAGTTTTTGCAGTTACACTACTGTTCAAAAGTACTGAAAAGTTCAGTATTTTTCTTTATAGAAATTAATACTTTTATTTGGTGAGGATGCATTAAATTGATTAAAAGTGAGAGTAAGGACATTATGTTACAAAAGGTTCAAATACTATTTGAACAATTGAACTTTTTCTGTTTATAAAAATTGATGTTTTATTATTTAATTGTTATGCAGACGACACTCAAATATATGTGCCTATCAAGCATAATGACGGACTGTGTGCTTTAATTGCCTTTTTGTCGAACATTAAGGCTTGGATGTCTAAAAACATTTTAGACTTAAATTAGAGTAAGACAATTGTGTCTGGACCATTAGCTATCTCTGGCAAACTTAAATCATGTGTTGGGCAGCTTAGCTGCTTATGTAAAACCATCTTTTAAAAACTTAGGTATTGTTTTTGACTCTACTCTGTTATTTGAGAAGCAGGTAACTGCAGCAGTTGAGACTACTGGCCAAAGTCAAAAGCTTTTTAACTTCTGCTGAGTTTGAGGGAGTAATACATGCATTTATATCTTCTCGTCTAGACTACTGCAATTCAATCTATATAGGTATTGGTCAATCCTATATGAACCGCTTGCAATTAGTCCAAAATGCCACTGCTAGATTTCTTACTGATACACATAAATTTGAGCACATCACCCCAGTCTTACTCTCTCTGCATTGGTTGCCGGTATGTTTTAGAATAGAGTTCCAAATTATGGAACAGCCTACCTTTATCTATTAGGATAATTCCTACAGAATCTCTGTTTAAAGTAAAACTTAAAACCTACCTTTTAGAAGAGCCATATAATATATGAGTTGTCCTGAGTTTTTCCTCTGCATGTTTTATCATTATGATTTTACAAAATTTGTACAGCACAATGGTCAACGAATGTTCAGATTTAAAAATTATATGGTATATTATCTAATCTAATTTCATGTAAAACACAGTGTAACACAATTTGTTGCAATGCAGTTAATATTTTTTTAAGAGCTGAAAGAAAGGTTAAGGTTAAGTAAAAAGCTGCTACTCACTCTGGCCAAAGGAGGGGGGGTCCACTGATGATCCCATCCAAGACATAGCAGCAGAGGACTGTGGCGACTGCTCGTCTTCCTTGCAGTAATCTGCTAACCATGAAGTCTTGGTGGTGCTGTACTGCTCTGTGTGTCAAAACGACAGGCCCACAGCAGAGTGTCAGAATTAACATGCCACTCATAAATATGGAAGCAAACCGTTAGAGAAATGCATGGAGGTCTATGAGTGTGTTTGACCCAGACTATGTACCCAGTAAGACAGAGGTGATGTTGACATCCAGCCTCTGCTTGGCTCCAACCCCGATCTTCAGGCGAGGAGGATGGAGCCGGCCTGCCGCCTGTCGCTGCCAATCCAGGAAACATGGCCAAGGCTCGATGAATGGCTCCCAGCCTAATGACCGGCAGAAACAAATGTGTGTGCTTATGAATGTACACAGAAATACATGGTGAACAGTTTACACTCAGTTCACAACTTCAATACTTGATCACGATTATATAGTATGACCTACATTAGCAAGGTTACTGGTATTATCATCGGTTTTGTTAAAATGTGCTGGAAATGTTGTGTTTTGTATTTAAATTCAATCAACAATATATAAAATTACTTTTTGTTTGCATAAACACTAAAACAATAACATTACCAATGATGCCTGGATTTTAAACGACAACATGACTCAAAACTGTTTATCTAATAGCATGTACGAAATGTTTAAATAAAGCTTTGAAACAGTTTCATAAAATGGTAAACCACACATTTCAGCCTTTTAATAAAGAAAGGGGTTAAGTCAAAATGATAAATGATTAATAAATGATAATATGCATTTTATCTGCTCCATAAATAATTTTAGATACCTTATAGGGCTGGATAATATAACGAACGATATGATCATGCGCATCTCGTCAGTAAAGCGGGTTCTGTGATTAGCGCTTAATTTCCATCACCTACTTTCAAATGGAGCGGCAGTTAATACACAGAGCCGTAATTAACTATATAGAGTTCATTATTGAAGCTATAGCGTAGCTTGTCAGTGAACTACAGCTCTGTGTATTAACTGCAGCTCCATTTGAAAGCAGGTAATGGGAATTTATCGCTAATCACAGAACCAGCTTTAATGATGAGATGCGCATGATCATATTGTTTGATATATTGTCCAGCCCTAATACCTTATCCAAATTGTTTAAGTGTTTAGAATGAACATCAGCTTGTTTTCCATCAACCAGTGAAAGTTTACAGTAGGGCATGCAAATGTAAAAACTCCACACAGGCTGAATGTAAACTGAAAAACTCTGTAAATCCATTCTCTGACACTAGGTGGCACTAATGGAACAGCTGAATTAGAGCTGTTTCTGTAACCTCCATGGACAAAGCAGCACTGTGATTAAGAACACTATTAGTTATTACATGGAGTGAAGAAGAAAACAAAATTCCATTGAATCTTTTGTGAAGACAGTCAGAACCTTTAGAATCACATTTATATAATTAATTCATTTGTATACTCAATTTTATAATTCCCTGCGCATGTGCGACAGTTACTTAAAACTGTGCTTTATGCAGGACAGTATTTATTTATCCTGAGCTGTTTAAATCATGGTAATCGAATAAAGTTTTAATAATTACTAACACGTGGGGAATTTTAGCATGATTTATCGTCAAACCAGTAGGGCTGTGCAAAAAATCGAATGCGATTTTCATGCACATCTCATCAGTAAAGACGCTCCTGTAATTAGAAGTATATCTCCAGCACATGCGATCGGATCAGGGTTGCCAGGTTTTCACAACAAATCCTGCCCAGTTGCTTCTCAAAACTAGTCCAAAACTAGCCCAATCGCGCTTCCAGGAGGTTTCCCCGATAAAAATTGCTTCCTGGGGTTACAATATAAGTATTTTAGCAGGGTTGCCTTGGTAAAATTTGCATTTTAGGTGCTAAATATCACGTTATTTGTATTGGGGTCGCTTCGACCCGCGGACATGAAAAACAACCACAGACTTGGCAACACTGGTTGGCATTTACTACACCGAGACATAATTCACTGACAATCTACACAAATCGATGTTAAAATCGCAGGCGATACTTTGTCGATTTTGAAAACGATTTTGTGTTAGTTGTCGGTAGACTACGGCTCTGTGTAGTAACTGCCACTCCACCTGAACCAGTGTTGCCAATTCTGCGATTGTTTTTCATGTCCGCGGTTTGAAGCAACCCCAATACAAATAATGTGATATTTAGCCCCTAAAATGCTTATTTTACCAAGGCAACCCTTCCAAAAAATGTATATTTTAACCCCAGGAAGCAATTTTTATCGGGGAACCTCCTGGAAACGCGATTGGGCTAGTTTTGGACTAGTTTTAAGAAGCAACTGGGAAGGATTTGTTGTGAAAACCTGGCAACCCTGATCTGAACGCACGTGCTGGAGATATACTTCTAATCACAGGAGCATCTTTACTGATGAGATGCACATGAAAATCGCATTCGATTTTTTGCACAGCCCTAGAAACCAGTAATCGTTCCACCCCTAATTTGAACTGTAGAAATGATTGACTAACTTTTAAGAAGGTAATGAGATCCAGGGTGGCACATAATAATGAGAAATCACCTGAAAATTCTCTGTTGTAATAATCTCCAGACAGAGTGAAACTAGCCTTGCCTTCCTGCATAGACCCAATCCTCTGGAGAACATAAAGACCTGCGACAGAGGAGAAAAGCTGCTACAGAACTTCCGGTCTACAGTATATTATAGACATTTGGAGTATCACAGTATGCAGTCATCCTCACGAGAGAAGGTGAGCTCTGCCAGAGGGACGTCACAGTCTAGGCAGTCATCGATGAAGCAGATACACACACTCTCGGCCTTCACTTCCACTCCAGATAGAGGAGGAGCCGAGTGACTGCTGGAATCTGAGTCAGTTCGGCTTCGGCCGGACATGATCTCTGCGTTCTCCCATAGCCATGTGGCAGCTTGGTCCAACTGACCTGTAATTCAACACAAACACACATATATAGACAACGAATCACACTATTTACAATGTTTTTTTGTTTGTTGTTGTTGCAATTTTGGTAGACAATTGCACTAGTGTACCTTTACAGTGAATGAGTGCCCGTCTGCAGTCTTCTCTTCTGAACCCAAGATCCTGTAACCGTTTAAGCTGACCTTCTAAAATGAAATATTTTAAGAAACTTCAGCAAAGCTGTTTTTAAATAATTTCACATATTTAGTTAAAGGGATTATTCACCCAAAAAATAAATAAATCTTCACAGATAAAACCAGTGTTCATGGTTTGCACAATGTCACTTCTATACAGTGGATGTCAATATTTTCAGTAAATATCACTTCAATCTGTTTTCACAACAAGGTTATCATTTGACTCCTTTTTTTATTTCTGGGTGAACTATTTCTTTCAAGATTTTGAAATATAATTATTTTTAATCAGTGTACAAACCCAGTAAAGCCTCTGTCTTTTGTCTGAAGCTGTCCTTTGTTTTGGATGGGGTATCTGTCCTGGCAGTGGACGCTGTACTCTCAGCTTCAGTGGCAGAGTCTGAAGGGCCGGCAGATCCTGTGGTCGGAATGGACTTAGCTATTGCCAGGAAAAGCTGCACATCATTGTAGGAAAGACGGATATCTAGAGCTGGAAACTGGATCTGTGGGGAAAACTACATTTAAAATTGTGCACCTATGGTTCATCCTGACCTGTGGTTCAATTGAACTCAATACTGACCTCCAAGAGAGGTGGAAAGTCATCTATGTTGAAGGCATCGAGGAGTCCTGAACTGCTCTGGTATGTTGGGCTGCCACAGAGCTCCATTTGTACATTGACAGGATCAATGATAGACAAAGCTGTTTCCTGTTCGCTCCCCAGTCGACAGGAGAATACCTAAGCAGACCAAAGAAACAAAAGATTACAAAAAATTAAATCGCACCATCAAACCAATCAAAACAATGCTTTCTTTTGTGTCATGGATATTCACAGATGTTCAGGGCATTACCTCAATGCCTGCTAAGCTGCCAGAGAAAGGCCTGTCCAGAAGTCGAGGCTTGTAGGTGAGTACAGTAGTGCCTTTCAGAATGATAGCATTGGCATCCAAACATGAAGAATCTTCAACGACCACAAACTCTGTCCCTGAAAGAAAAAATTTGAGCGCATTTTCATATAAATTGCCATTACAGGATTATTTTAATAATGTAAAAAAAAATTTACAATATGACTGGTTTTAATATATTTCTAATTAAATAAAGGCAGCCTTGATGAGACTTCTTTCAAAAATGTTTTGAATGGTTGTGTGTGGTTGTGTGTATAGCCTCAAATTTTTCATTGCCATCAAAAGTATGAAAGCCATGCTCTAATGCAGTGAAATAAATATGTGATTTACGTTCGAGCCCTGCACGGGCCTCAAATTTAGGCCCTAGCCCGGCCCTGGCCCAAGATGCTCAGACCCTAGCCTGGCCCGTGTCCGACAGCTTATCAGAATTACAAGCCCGAGCCCGACTGATCCCGTCTTTTTTTCCCCTCCTCCCAAAACAGCTTATACTACTTTGGCAGCTATTTAAAATTGTTTAGTTTTGTATGTAATGGCAAAGTGATTATATTTTGTTTTGTTTTTTTATTCAGTTAATTTAGAAAAACGTTTGGAGCATTTTTTGATTGTTAAATATAAGTTTTTGTTTTTTAAAGTAACAACCAAGTCGCCAGCGGCAGACAGTGAGCCTGTGTTTGATCAATTTAGCCTTCTCAGATCATCTCGACTTGCCTAAAATAAAATCTATAGATATAAAACAGTTCCAGCATTTAACAATGTTTCAATGTTATACCTAGATAAATGATGCCCACTTTGCAGGATATGGAGGTGCCAGCATGATCATTTGCATTTTTGTTTTTTTTGTAAATACACCATCTCTGCATTCTTGCGACATAGATTCAGAAAACACTATTTATTAATAAATAATTCAATTATCACCTTCCTTTTTTCCCCTTACACATTTGTGGTAATTACTTTGTGGCATGCTTTGTGCTTTGTAGTATGCTTAAGAATATTGCATGCATTGCAACTCTTCAGCTGCAATGATGGGATGCACCATACATGCTGCTGCTGCTGGACTGTCAAACTGGCCCAAAGCCCAGCCCAAGGGGTGTAATGTAGGGCTCTAATTTATGTGTCCAAAAATGTTGGGACATTAAGTGTTATAAAGTAACTCAATGTTGTTAAGATGTTACCTGTCACATTGATTTTGACCTCCAGGTATTTATCTTGAGTTACTGGCACAGTGGATCGCTTAGTGACAACACCGCTCTTAACTGTTTTGGGCATGACGGCCCCTGTGCTGCCTTGGTCACTGCTGCCACTAGGCCAGCGCTGGTGGGTAGGCGCTGTTCCTTTTTCTGCAGGCATGTGCAGAAAGTTCCTCACCAGCTGTAGCCAATCAAAAATGAGGAAAACTCGCAGGTTGTTTAAAACCACAGTGAAGCATGAGGAGTCCCGCGTAGATCTGTGAGACAGAGAGAATATACAGTAGAACAAGCTTTTACTCTTAAGATGCATTTAAATGTACTTTCAGTAGCAGCCCCAGACCTGTAGTGTAGCTCCAGCTGCAGTGAGGCTCGGTTGGTGCCAGTCCTGGATGGCTGCAGAATGCAATCGAACACATTGTGTTTCCCTTCTATGGGTCCACTGCTCCCGGTGAATCGTGTGTCATGTGCCAGGAGTGAATGAGAAACCAGATTCACAGACTTGGAGCTATTAGAGAAACTCTCAAACAGGAGCTTTGATTTCATAAAGTCAAACCTTTTAAGAATGAAAGAGAAAATCAGTTATCCCTATGGTCTATAAAAAGTGCAAAGAAATAAAACATTTTGAACAAAGAAGTACCTGGCCAAGGAGTGGTTATGACCTGTGGATTTAGGGCTGTCCAGTAGCTCCAGACTTACGTCCTTCATGTCCACCAGAAGAGACAGGGATGTGTACACATCGCCACTTAACACAGTCTGCATGATGACACTTTTATTACTATATTTCTTAATAGCCTGTAAATCTTCTTTAGAAATCATTTTATTTTGGAGCTTTTGCCTTTATGTCTGTTATATTTACAGTGACACATTTTTACATTGTCACAGGCATACAAAGCAAAAATGAAAATACACAAAAAATGTTTATATATACAAATAAGCCATTCTTCATCATTTATATCAGTGGTCAGCAATATGCATTTTTTTTTTAAATAGTGGCAATTTTGTCCAGCTAAAAACCACATGATAGATAAATACCTGTTATAACTGTGAACCACAAAAGTGTTCCCATTTCAAAAAGAGTATCAGCAAAGCTACTGTTATAAGCTTACATAGGTGCTGGGGTCTTGGAGATTGTAAGGTCTGAGGAACTCCTCCACCGGTTCTCCCAGGTTGTGCTCCAAGAGTCCGCGGATCAGCTGATACCTCTCCAGGTATAAGGAACAGTGGACAGAAGACAGGCTGCCGTGGATGGACATGTCCGGGACAGTATGACTTAGTTCCCTGAGACAAGGCATAAATGAAAAACATGTTAAAACAAAGACAAATGAAACTGGGAGTATGTTCGAATAAGTTAGGAAAGCTTGGGCTACATAAGGACAAATGACTGACTTGTCAAGGTTGCGCTCCACTTTCAGCTTTAGATGGCAGTGCTCCTTTAGCAGACTCTCTCCATTCCTACGCACTGAGTAGGATGGGAAGACCAAGTCTGTTTCCAGATGCTTTCCAACACTGTCCAATAGCTCGCAGGGCAACCACTCTGCTGCGAATATATCCATCTCCTGAAGGTCCAGAGCTATACAGTCCAGCAGACACACATGGTCTTCTGTAACACATGGACATGTCAGTTACCACAAGAGCACATACAAAAGGAAATCCAAAGTATGTGCCCACCAGTAAAAATGCTTTTAGCATTGAGGTTAGGATTAACTTCAAAATTATAACACTTTGGTTTTGCTAATCTGCTTTGAGGTCATTTGCACCATATTTGTTTCCCACAATAAAGTGTATTTCAGATTCTGGGTGCTGACCTGGACTCGATGACACATCTGCTTCTGGGATAGATCCCAGGCCAGGCTGGGGTCTTCCCAGGGTAAATCCAGAAGTTGTGCTGGAACTTGAAGACTTTTTATCACAAGTCTTCCCATTATCAGAGGCAGACTGGGCATCCTTTACTCGATCCTTCAGGAATGATTATTAAGTTAATAAACAATCAAAGAAAGATAAAATAAATAAAAAATATAAATGTAACTGGAAATAAGATTGTATGAGCTTAAAATATTGAGATTTAAAATATTTAAAACAAAATTGTGAGCTTAGTTCAGATTCAGATATACTTCACTAATCTTCAAAAGACATGCATGGCTCGAATTTTAATATAAAATAAAGGTATAATTCACCCAGAAATGAAAATTCATTTTTTACTTCATGTCATTCCAACACTATAAAAAGATGTTTTAAATAATGTTTACATAGATCTTTGCCATACAAATGCAAAATAATAAAAATTAAAATTAAAAAAAGCATACAGTATAAGAACATCTTAATAGCAAGTAAATAATGACATACTTGTCATTTTTGGGTGAAAATTCCATTAAATTTGATTAAATTGGAAATTCAACTGGAATTTACTTGATGTGAAACTCTTTGTAAGTCATGAAGAAAGCAAAGACAGAAGGGACACCATCATATTACCGAATAAGAAACACACACCAGATTAGCATTCCTTGATACCTTATAATGTGAGGGATCCTTGTATGAATTAGCATGCAAAATCAAATTCTTCAAACACAAATGTAAGATGAATGTTAATGTTCATAAACTGCTATTGTTAATTTTATTCTCATATTCACACAAACTGTAGACAACCACCAAGGATTAAATTAAAGAAGAATCCATACTAATATAATTTTTCTACTGAAAAACTGTGACCCTTATCCATGCGTAGTAAAGAATGGGTCTACATCCATGAAGCACTTTCTTCAATGCTTGTTTGAGAAATTCAATTTAAGCGATCAACCCACAATGTTTTTCCCTCAAGTCTTTTCACAATATGAAATCATTCTCAGATTGCAGCAATCTGACAGTAAAATGCTCCTTAAATGCATCCCACTGGTTAAGTATGGTGGTGTAGTGTGTATGTGGTTACGGCAGGACTCACCAGAGAAGGGAAAAAGGTATGTGCCATTGTAAGTTTCTCTACCTTATCTCTGAGAGAGAAGGTGCCATGAGTGCCAGCAGGCAGGAAGCGGTTACGAACTCGGAGTTGGCCCAGGTTGGCCACTATTAGGCGTTTAGAGCGGGAGCCCTCTGGAATCAAGAGGACAGGAGCACCTGCCTCAATGTCCAGCAGTACACGAGCAGCTCTCTGTGGGCGCTCACGCACCTGTAGAGTAGGAAGTGAATTAAAACAATCCCCTTTAAAGGTCACTAAAATGCCACGACTGCATAGAATTAAATGACATCTCACTACACGTCCAAATATAGTCATCTATTTTTAAATGTTAATGAATGAAAGGAGGTGTAAATAATTGATGACAGCAGATACAATGAATGCACTTGTGGATTCTCCCTGGAGGAAGTAATTCTAGTCCTCTGCTGTCCTCAGATACCACTACAGCAATTTAGAGCGATTATATGAAGCTAAACAACATAAGCAAAATATATAACATGTTACAACATAATATGTTATATTTTTTGTTCTTCATGTTTAGACAGACTCGGTACAAAGCCGTTAATTTGACTACAATTTTAAATAATAGATATCAGCTCACTTCTGGATTGCACTACAAAACAGAATAGAGTTTGGTTAATCATTAAATATGGAAATTAATGTATTCGAAATGATGCATCACATTATATTACCAATATAACAATTCTCAAACCTTCCATTTCTTTGTATTTAGCCTTCGGTTAGTAGGATGAGCTTAGCATACTAAGCAATTTAATGTAAACATTAAATTTTCAAACTAAAATGGTCAAATGAAACTTGTTTTCAGTTAGCATGCTAACATCTTAGCATGGCACTAACTAGTTAAAAAAAGTCAAACATTTTTATTAGCTAGAACAAGAATGCACAATGACCCTGTTATCTGCCAAACCCAGAGCAAAATCATTATCTGTGAAAGCAACAAACTTTTCATTTGACCTACAGATCTGGTCATTTAAAAAAAGTAAGAAAACCAAACCATTTGCAAAATAACATTGACTGTAAGATTAATAAATCAAATCAACAAAAACCTGTGATGCAATAGATGCAAATATTGGTACTTTGCTAATGCAATGTGTACAAAGGACAAAGGACTGAGAGCAAGACAAGTGAATGTCGTGGTTTGTAAGAGGGGACTAGATTCAGGACAGACCGCTCAGTGTCCAACCTCATCACTAATGTCTCCAGTTTGAAGGAAATGGGTGCTGACAGCCAGCTGATCACTGAAATGGTTATCTGAGAAGCAGTGGGTTGTCTGTTTTCCCTGGGATACATGCATCATTTACACTAAGTTGTACAAAGCAGACACAAGGATCAGCCAAATAAAAATTTAAGGATGATAACCCTTGTTTAATGATTAACCCTTGTGGATTGTTCAAATTCACTACCCTTTCGGTATGTTCGGGATGAAAACATCCACTCAGTTAAACTGCTGTAAAAATGTATCGTGCACAAAGGTCTCTCTCACACCCTCTCTTTCTCTCGCTCTCTCTCACACACACACACACACACACACACACACACACACACACACACACACTATAATTTGCTATTATACTCCATATAACTCCATATACAAGCCAGAAACTAAGCCTTTTTCTTGCACAGGCCTAAAGGGTTAATGGTCCCACCTAGTGATCAACTGTAAAAAAATAACAAATTTAACCTCTTCCCAACAGGGAAAACCAACAACAATCAAGAATCTCACACACACACAAACACTATAATTTGCTGTTATACTCCATATAACTCTATATACAAGCCAGAAACTAATCCTTTTTTTGCACAGGCCTATCTAAAGGGTTAATGGTCCCACCTAGTGATCAACTGTAAAAATATTTTTTTTTTACCTCTTCCCAAAAGGGAAAAACACAAACAATCAAGAATGCATGATTATGTGGAGTCATGGTTTTGCAATCAAAAAAATTAGTTATAATGGAAGTCAATTGGGCAAAAACAACCACCAACAACAAATTAGGGAGAAAAAATTTAAATCTAATGCTGCACAAAAACTAACAATGCATCAAAGCCAATCTTGTTACTAATCTTTGACATGCCCAAGACTGTGATAAAAGGTAAAAAAATATCCAGTCCACAATAACTTTTTATATTGAAAATATATAATTTTGTGTGTTTTTTTTCCCAAATCAGTGACATCATTTATGAACTTGGTAATTAAAGAGTTAAAATCTTGGAATTTTTTGATCAGGACTGCGGTTGATTAATAGATTTATGCAAAAAAAAATTGAAAAAAATATTTATCTGATACATTTTTACAGCAGTTTAATTTAGTGGATGTTTTCATCCACGAACATACCGAAAGGGTAGTGGATTAAAATTTCCAAAAATATGGGTCAAAATAAGATGTAACCAAAAATCATTCCATTAGCTCAAACACAGAGAAGGTTGTGGCCAAAATAGGACTCAACTTTACCCCCTAGTGGACGAAAACGTCCCCAACAACGCATAAGGGTTAACATTTCAATTTATTTTGTCCTAAGGTTACCATTGAAAAAAACATAATTAAAATGGGCCCTTACAGTCTGACCCTCAACGGCTGCTCTCTGCCTGCCCAGGACGTCCTGTAGCTGTGTGAAGTGTTGGATGAAGGCCACCACCTCAGCCTGGAAGCGCTGGGTATGGACATATTGTACTGAGGCCATCTGAAGAGACACCTTAATATCATATTCCCGCTGCAAATAGGGGTCAGGTTCACCATACCTGAAGATAGATGTCAAAACTAAATCATGAACAAAAAAAATATGGACCTATAAGTAAAATGCATTTATTAAATTACAGAAAAAGGAAGAAAATACTTGTGTATGTCATAGACAAGGGCCTCTCCACCATGTGTTGTGAATCGCTCTCTGTATAGATCCCCATGGGGTGTCAAATCACTCAATGACAAACTTCCCAGACTTCCTTGCAATGCCAGATCTCCATCTAAAATTGTAACACATAAATTTAACAAACAAAGATTTTCAGAAAAAAGGCAACAAATTTCATTATAATTATACACACCAATCATTTCCATATGGGTTAACAGTTTAGAGACACTAGCTTTAGCAAGCTCGTTGGACTTCTTCCTCAGTACCAGTGATAAAGAGTGAACCTGTGGAGGAAGTACACGTCATTTTCTTTAAAGTTTACACTGTCCATTATTGTTTATAAAATATATTTTTTAAAACATTAATTGGTATAATAATTATTAATCAATATTTCTACTGTACCTTTAAATCTAGCTTTGTATTGACCCTTTCCTCAATCACTGTATACAAATCTCCCAGATCATTGAGGGTACTATTTTCCAATAAGTGTTCAGGTATAGGCTGAGGTGTGGTGGATGGCATTTTCACAGCATGGTTATTAGCAGTAGAGCCAATGCCAAAGAAGTCTAGAATCATGACCCAGGTTTGAAGTGTGATGAGAATATCCAGGCAGTTGAAGTCCACATCTATACTACGGCCGATGCTGCCATATTGTGTCTTAAACTCTGGGTGCCGCCTATCAACCATTAGCATGTTGATATGTACCAAAGAATCATCAAAGTCTGGTCGTTGGTGTGGAGATGGAGTTTGACGGGATGGGGATGGAGGAGGGGTACTGGGGCACTCTGCATCCTCTTTGCCCTTCCGACTGGGTGCAGATGGTGTACTGGGGTGCCTCTGATAGAACTGAAAAACATTCTGTGCCTCTTCAAATTGTGCTGGAAGAGAACGAGGCATTTCTGGGTAAAGAACATTGGACGTTGTTGGGCAAGATTGTGACAGATATTCCTTTGGACTGAAGGTGGAGGGTTTTGGAGCACCTCTGGACACCATGAGGTGTTTGTACTTTGATTCAGGGTTTGACTCTAGCAGGTCTTCCATTAACAAGGAGTGAAGGGCTAGTTGGATGGAGACTGAATGGGGATGATCTTTGGTGAAGTCTCCCACCAGGTCTTGAAAGCGCAGACTGACCAACCCTTGGCATCCTTGGCTAAGGTCTCCGCTCAACTGCACTTGCAGCTCAGTAACCCGAAAGATAGCCCTCACTTGGGTAAAAGAGGGAGGCTGGAGAGGGGGGATCTCGTTTTGCAGCGGAAGTGTTGCTGAAAGGGATGATGACAAGGAAGAGTAAGATAGGCCAACATGAGGAGGGTCACGGGCAAAGAGTCCACCTTGCAGATCAGGGAAGCGATGTGGTTTAGTGGAGGAAGGAGTGGGAGGTGGTGGTGTGGGGGGCTGACTGGGCGTAACTCTCTGATCTTCGATGAAGGAGAGATTATCAAGAGTCTGAAGCACCTGCTCATACACTGACTTGCACAGACACACCTGGCATAAAATAAGACAATTTAAAAATCAGGAATGTATATATGATAAAGAGACACCTTTTCTGTTATGCATTTTTGTAGTGATTTACCTGAATAGCATTAACAAATCTGCCTTCCACTTTCATTAGCCCAGTGCTCTGGTAAGGTTCTTCACATGAAAAGGTAAAGTGTAAGTTTTCATCAACAGGGACTTTCTCAATAGTGAGCTGGATGCTGGCATCTTTTAGAATATGAAATGCTGAAAGAAGAAGACATAGAAATGGAGATGTTCAAAAGTGCGTTGAAATGAATTAAATATAAAGGGAGAAAAGATTAACAAATTCCCCAAATTTTATTGATAACTTACCTTTTCCTCTGCTTAAGTACTCAAAGAAGTCATGTCGTGTAAATTGTGGCTCGTTCAGATTAATGTCGCCACCATGAGAAGGTGAGGGTCCAGATGTGGAGCTGCTGTTAAGTCGTGCTCCTTTTCTTAAAACCAAATTGCTTGTGTTGACAGAATACAGTCTTATATCTTTTATTTCAACCTGCAGTTTCTCCCCTTCTGAGTCATGCCCTGTAAGAGAGTTTTGAATTTGTATGCTCCCTAAATGTCCAACAAGCAGTTCAGGGTGACCAGGTTTTCTAGGAATAGACACCACTGGGGATTCTATACTGACATCTAGAGTCAGCTTGACCAGAAAAGAATCCAAGACTGGTTCCTTTTCAGGGACACAGAAACCATCTTCCTCAAAAGGATCAATTGTCCAGGTACACTGACTCTGCCTCCTAGATCTTTTGTATGGGTTCTCAAAGAGCGATACCATACCACTGTACTCTGCGGTTTTTGTTGCCAATACAGTAGAGACCTTTGAAGCTGCAGTCTTCAGCATAGACCTGAAGTTGTCCTCTACTTCATTTGCTGATAAACTGAGTTCTTTCAGGAACTTGGCTGAGTGGTTATAGTGTAAAGATGCCATCTGAAGATGGAGGGAGCATTCTCCCTGAGATTTTTCCATAAAGTGGAAACTCAAAGCTTCAGAGGGTGCCATGCCAGCAATAGAAAAGAATGCCACACCATCTGTGGAGGAGCTGTCTTCTACACTTCCAATACTGACCACAAACTGACTCCTGCCACCTTCCTGAGTCAAGTCTACGAGCTGAATGCATCCTAGAGAACCATTGACATCCAATCGACTTCCCATTGAAACATTGACTTTTGTCTCATTTATACTGGCTGTAGCAATTTTCATGCCTTTCTTCTCACCTCCCAAAACAGTCCCGGTGGTAACAGTTCGCAAAAGCAGCAAGTTTAACCTGTGAATTTCAACAGTTAACTCCTTATTCTGGACATAAGTGGACTGATAGCTCTCCTCATTCTCTTCTCCATTAGGCAGTGGTGCTAGCTGTTGTGTTGGAGAGTTTTCATCTTTGGGGAAAGACTGCTGAAGGAATTTTAAAAGCTCTACTATTGTTTCAGGGTTAAGGATGATATCCAGGTTGTTGACCTGCATGGAGGTGACCTGAAGAGAGCGATCCAAGTTCATAGAGGGGCAGTCTGAGCTGACAAACTGGTATTCCAACTTAATGAGTACCTCCTGGTCTCTCAGAGGAGATCCCAGTGGAGATGCCTTGTCAAAATCAAGAACTGAGGAGTTCCTGTGCAAACCTGGCAGTTCTGGAGATTTACCGTCTGGTGAGACAGGTGATGTGGGCTGGCTCTCTCGCAGACTTCCAGTAGGTACATCAAAACAAAGGTGTTTATGAGAAGCAACAAGAAGATCAAAGTCAGAGCCATACGTCTGCAATGTATCCACAAGGTAGAGCCCATGGACTGTGAGGGAAACCATAGCATCATAAGGTCGCTTTACAAAATGTGCATTTGTTCCAAATACTTTCAAAACAGAAATATACCGGCCTCCACTTTCAATGCCAAGTTGCATGTAATTTATTTTAAACTCTACAAGGAGAAGTTTAGATTCCACAAGCACCTCTCTAGTATGTTGCTCAAGTGTCATCACACTCTTGGTAAGATTTTTATCAGAACTCTGGAGCTTCCAATCACTATCTTCCCTCTGAAAGATCTTCTCATGACGAAGCGTAAGAGGGTCAGGGGATTTGAGATTCTCCCCCTGTTTCTCATCTCCATCTGCCCCTGAATTACCCAGTCTAGCCAGGCAGCTTCTCAGTGCAGTCATCTTCTCCAAGTTGATGTGCACTTTGAGGTCTGGAAGGGTTCCTGAGAGAACAGCCCCTGGAAACTGAGGGTCTGATGTGTATCGCAGTCTTTGCTCTAGCTGTAGTAGGACATTGAATTTCTCCACCACATGAGTTGGGCCCACTTCACTGTCCTGCAGATGCTTCCAGTTGTCTTTATAGTGACCAACCATGATCTGGAGGTCTTTGAAAGATAATGAGTACTTCTCATATAGGTTCTTGCTGACTATTTGGGCACCTTCTGGTGACTTAAGGCTGGTAATATCACAGAGCCTCTCCTGACCTTTGACATCCACCTCTTTCTCTGGAGGTGGAGTCCCAGGAGGTGTTGCTAATGGTGTCTGGAATTCTTCATCGCTTTCTCCGTCTGTCTGAGAGGTCTTAAGATTAGTTTGATGATCTTCTGTGAGAGGACAAATAAAACTGTCACAAGTTGCCATCAACTGTAATAAATTCAGAATGTATGGAAAGGCTGAAGCAGAAAATTTGATTTGAACCAGATACCTTGGGAATTAGTAAGAAGAATATGTCCAAGGTCTACCACAACTAGCATGGGGTCTTCAGACTGAAAATCATCTGGGAAGATGACTTGAGGGGCACATATATCTAATTTCATTGTCCAATGCTTACTGTTCTCCTGTGAAAGGAAAACCACAACCGAAATATTACTTAACATCTAATTGAGACTAATTGATAGCCATTAAATGAAGTCCTCTCTTACAATGAACTCCCCAACTAGCAGCTGATCAATGGTTTGTCTGATTTCTGCCTTGGTTTGCATCTTGAGCTTGTTGTATTGCCTCCTGGCTGCTTCAGCCACTCTCAGCTCTAACTCAGACTGATATCCGAATCCTAGAAATTGTCATATAAAACATAATGTACTGATATTTCACAAAACAAATTCAAAATAATTTAAGACGGATGCTTATCCTCAATGCACACCTGAGGTGTGGACCCTTCCTTTGTAGAAAAACTCAGCAACTTTCTTGATAGGCTGAGGGTTATAAATGATATTGAGAGGACTGGTATTGACCTCAAGTCTCCTCTCAAATTTGCACCTTATTGGATTACGTTCATAAATCATCTCAAAGACAGGAGGGGCTGAAGATTCCACATCTGCGCCTGAGAAAAGCGAAAATAAGAGATTCTTAATCAGTCTTCATAGACATGTATTTGTATGTATTTTAATACAACATATATATATATATATATATATTTTTTTTTTTAATTAATTACTCACATAGATTGCTCATTTCTGTGCGGTAAGTCTGCTCAAAAGGTTGACTGATAGCAACTGCAACCTTGTCCTTAAAATGTAGAAAAGTTATATGAAATCTATTATGACAGTTCTACAGCAACAAGTAACTTTAAATATGAGAAAAGACGAACCGGTTTTGGTGAAACAAGGACAGGAAAGATGGAGCCCTGGGTAGTAAGATCACGGAGAAACAGCCCACCAAGTTTCACTGTGAATAATGAAGACTCGGAGCGAGGAAGAGACTCAACTGCAATCTTCACACCTGTTAAGCAAAATCAGAAACATAAAATCAACATTCAAAATTGATTCTAAGCCACTGAATTTCTATAATAAGTATATGTATACACACACCTGAAAACTCCAGTTGAATAACCCCACTCTCTTTCAAAAGAGGTTTCATTTTGTCTTGATGGTACAAGGTGACAGCTGCTTTCTCAAGGATAAAGTCCAACCGTGCAAAGAGATGATCCCTTCTTGTAAAGGTATTCAGTGTTTGTGAATCCTCCAAAGGATCAAAGAGATCATCTGTCTCAGCTGTTTAGAGGAGAGGAGGCACTTGATAAATGGTGCTTAATACTATGGAAATGTTCTATATAAATGTAATTTAATACAAAATAAAATTTCCACAAGAAATTACTACATGCAGAAATTATTTAAAAATCATCATTACAAACCCATTCTCCAGTTATCATAAATGGAAAACTCACCAAGAATTTCCCACTGGGCAGTGCCTGGTAAAAGATCATCTGAAACTGGTTGCCCATCTGGTCCTCTTTCACTTCCCCCATACCAGCCACCCCAGCCTGGGAACCAAGACTGCAGATACTGGATCATGCCAGAACTCCCACTTTTAGGTATAGAGCCTGAGGGAGAGGAGGCTGGGGTCTCGTTTATCATTGGCTCTCGTAGACTCTAAATGGATATGAAGGATGAATAAAAGACATGATTAATTAGTGTTAGGTGGGTCTGTATTTAACAAATATATGGACAACGATTATGTTGATAACATGTTTTTTTTTCTTCATTTATTCAGTATTAAGCTACACTGTATCACCCATGATTTTCCACTCTGACATTTTCAAAGACCCACGACTGTGCCACTAAAGTAAGTCATCTCAGCTTGCCTCTGCAATATCCTCATGTTTGCGGAAGGAGACATAAACAGTTTCCCGGAGAATCTGCAACTCCTCCAGTGTCTGTTCATCTTCAATCCTCTCTAACTCACTCTATTGAAGTGAAAGGCAAAGATTACAGATTATGTAAGATTTCAAAATCTTTTTCAAACTCAAGAAACACTCATGCAAAGGTGAATACCGAGACATTGTGGCAATCCTGTAAGTCCATAATTCTTACCTCGTCCTGTGGGCTCAAAGTAGCTCCCTTAAGCCTCTGGAAATACAGGCTTGTGTAGAGTTTGGCATCACGCGCCCTGTGCAGAGCAAAGTCCCAGTTTCCCCGTCTGCGCTGTTCTCTGATCTCATTCAGGTTGGCATTAATAGCAAACATCCACCACTGCTGACAGCTTCAACATTAAAGGAGACATTATTCTACATGTATACCATTGTGTAACTAAATATTTTTCAGGTTTTAATCAATGTGAACCAATAAGACGTTTTTAAAGCTTATTTCAAAAAATATTTAGGCTTGTTTGCAAGGGAGTAAAAAAAAAAAAAAGAAATAAAAAAAAGAAATCTCATTACTTTCCAGAAATGGGAAGTTTCGGTCTCCACTTTCGAAAAAGCATCTCCCTTTCTCGCCGGTCCAGTTCTTTGAGGAATGCCATCACCTGTTGATACTGAACCTGTAAACAAGCACCAATTCACAAATGCAAGTGACTACTCCATACTTTTGGTGCTCACAATTAAGCAGATTTAAAAAGGGGACATCATCGCACAAATCAATCAACAACAAAAAGTGCCGAAGTTTACAATATCGGCCCAGCATATTAGGTGAAAGAAAACAGCCTAAAGTAAAAAAAAAAAAAAAAAAAAAAAGTTACCTGTGATAGACGAAGTGAGAGGGGTTCCAACTGCACTTGGCCCTCAATGCGAGGCGTGTTACGAGATCGTAGTGGTTCTTTAGAGGCATTCCTCCTCACCAGCACAGAGGCACATACTGGCTCAAATATATACTGATGCTCACGGCTCTGCATACATTTACTCATCATCTCCTGTAACAGACAATTGATCAGGAAACAGTTTACAAGAAGCACTAGCATTGTGCTATTGAGTGTCCTGACATTTTCAAAAACCTACCTGTACTTCTGTTGAGGGAAGATCTCCAAGCATGGTGCACTCCGTGTCCCAGTACACACTGAATTCACCGATTTCCAGCTCCTTCTGTCGAATAAGCTTCTGAGCCTGTAAGTGAAGAGTTTACCTTTCATGTTCCAACAAGTAAAGACAGAGCCACTTCATGAAGATGCCAAATAATATGGATAACTCACTGGTTCTTTGGAGCAGTTCTGTGCAGATACATTCTTGATACAAACACCAAAGGCATAGGGTTTCTCAGGGTTGGAGAAATCATCTTCGAATCGTAAGTGGACACCTTGAATTTTCAACTGATATGATATACAGAATAGCGTAATGATTATCATTTCTGAAATTAAACTTTAACAACAGCAGAGTGCAAGGAAGGAAGTAATTACCTCTATATTCTCAACTATTCTAGTCACAACAGACGCTGTGGCAGAGTACCAGTAAGATTCCCCTTTCTGCTCACATTCACTCTGATAAAATACAAAATAATCATAAAAAAAACACACATACACGAGTGAATTGCACATTTCATATATAAGAAGTTCTAAGTGATTCATATATCACAAAATAATATACAAAATCAAATAGAATGTAACAAACAAATAAACCACTTATAACCTATGTATACTGTATGTACATTTGTACACAAGTAAAATATGAAAGTCATCAGCATTTAACTACAGCAATTCAATGACATTTTCTAACAACCTGTACCTTCCACTTGTCCTCTAGAGCCTTGAGCAGCTGTTTCTTCTGCTCTCTCTCAGCTTCTATTTCTTGCACATCATCATATTCCTGTGGGGGCGCAGGGCCGATAATAAGGTTCAGCTGGGACATGCAGATGACCCATGGGTCACTGTGTGGTCGATAAAAAGGGATCTGGAGGGTGATCTTCCCAATGACCCCTGGAAAAAATACACATAATATTTATGAAATACATGTAGAATTTGACATAAACACCAGTGTTCAATAGTTAGGGACTGGAATTTTATATGTTTTTTTAAAGACTGGAAGTTTAGATTTGCATTGATTTGATTAAACTACAGTTAAATCAATAATATTGTTAAATATCATTACACTTGAATTTTTAATTTGAATTTATATTTTGCCAAATTTATCAGCAGTCATTACTCCAGTCTTCAGTGTCCCATGATCCTTAGGAAATCATGCTGATTTGCTGCTTTATTATTATTATCACTGTTGAAAACAGTTGTGCTGCTTAATATTTTGTGCAAACTTAGACACATGTCAGATAATCCTGTTCTGACAAAGTACTTCTGCTGTACAAGAGTTTCCTTAATTCCAAGAATTAAGATCACAAGATGGAAATACCTAACCCTTAGTCAGCATAAATAACATTTAAAGTGATGTTTGTGCAAAGACAGATCAAAATACATTCATTTAGGTTTAAATATTCACTTAGATTAACACCTAAAATTTTAATAACTAAAACTAAAAACTATGCTTTAAATGGCATACAAACACAACATCAGTACTCCACTCATCACTGGCCTAGGAAAAGCTAATTTACTCAAACTAGGGTACTAGTAAGGTTATCTCACAGAGGCCACCATGCTGAGATAACATGACCAGTCATTACTACTCACGTTATCTTGAAAAGCCTCTCTATAAACAGACACTTTTTTTTGTTTGATAAATGAATCAACATGGTATTTCCATAAGGGCACACCGACATGTGTAGTATAAAGTCCAAGGTAATTCAGCCAGCAAAACAAAAAAATTACTTACTGAAACTAACTGGTAACAGCCCAAAGGCTGTAGTAACACTAACCTGCTTTGACCTCAAAGGGCAGATCAAATTCTCGGAGAGCATCTTTTCTTAGTGGGAGGTTCTCCAACTCCACTGCCCCTGATCAAAACAAAACGCATACTCCACAAAATGACACACAACACAGACAGTAAGCTCCGAATAGCACAAACTAAAACAAATGCATCCAAATACCTTTGAGAAGAGCAATAGAGAGCTGGTCAGTGTTAAGGTTGCTCACATATTTGCCCAGATATGTGTTGAGCACCCAGGCAACAAGTCCCTCCAACATTATACGAAGGGAATAGTGCACTGGGATTAGTCAGTTAAAGTAAATTCAAGCAGGCGATGAACTTCACACTTAGTGGTCACTTTAGTCATCTGAATTCTGAGGAGTCAAAGAAACACAAAAAAAATCATAAAGCTTGTAGCAGTGCTCCTAAATCAGTGGTTCTCAACCTTTTTGACTTCAAGGCCTCATATTGTCTACAACAATTTGAAGGCCCCTCGGCTTCCCTAGTTGTTCGTGGTTTATTGGCTAAAGATTAAGGATTTTCGACCCGATTCATTATTTTAGAGCTTGGCATGGAAAAATTTGAATTTATTTAAAAAATAACATGGAGTTATAAAATTTTATTACGCTTTACATGACTTTTCCAGGTCTAGAAATCACACTTAAAATCACTCCGTATAGTCAGGTTTTTCAAGACTGTGGGAAACCTGGCTCTTCAAAGAGAAAAAGAAACTGCTGAGGGAATGAAAAAGAAAAGAAAAGAAATATCCCTCTCTCTTTTAAACATGATTGGAAATGTACAAAACTTATGAGATTTTGTTTTAATTTTGTAATCGAGGACATGATTAGAAAAGGCTAATTAGACTTACACACACACACACACACACAAACAGTTGCACTTGTGATCTTCATTATCAAAGATAATTTTTTGGGGGTGGAATCTACAAATCAGCCTTACATGGGTTGTATTTTAAATATCTGCTATATTTTTGTTTTTACTTAAACACTATATAAATTATAAATTATTATTAAATTATTAAATGTATAAATTGAAGATAATATAAGAAATAAGAACTCTGCCCCCTAAGTGAATAGTATCAGGAGTTTAATACTTGTTATGTCTAATTTGAAATCATCTTGAGGTCATGGAGGTTTCACAAGGTCCCCTAGTGGACTCTGGCTCCCTGGTTGAGAACCACGGTCCTAGACAATTATTACATGTGATTTTCGGAGTATTTGCTAGACAGATCTACAGTTTGTATGGCAGAACCTCAGAAGTTGACATCCTCAGTCATTTTAACTGCATATTTTCTTATACAGTGAAAGTGAAAGTGAGGGTTTCATTTTGGAACTCATGATGGTGTGTTCAATAATGACAGAATATTAATATTAATTTAACATTGTAGTGAACCTACCAGTGTTTTGAGACTGTCTGTAGTTCGGTCAACCGCAGTCTATGATCATCTCAGTCCAAACAGAGTGTAGATCTCCACTGTCCAAGCCAAGCAAAGTCCTGCTCCCCGAAGAGAAGCTGTCCTTGAGGGCTAAAAATAAAATAGAAAATATCTCCTTTCTTTTTAAAGACCCTTACATAACACACCGCGACTGACAAACACACACGAAAACAAACTACTGTTTGTGACGAACAAAACAGCGCAGCTCTCCGTGACTCAGACAAGTGACACAGGGGCAGCGCTAGCATGTGCGCTCGTCCTTTAGCATTGCATTGCACTGCCTGCCAACTTTAAAACATGACAAACAACTGAAAAGAGTGACCGGTCACAGTCCGTGGTTTAGTTCTGCATTGGTCCAAGGCTCTTGAGAAATACGCCCTGACCTGTAAGCACAATTTATCGTAGGTCCTCTGCGCTCATCTCTCAACTTCCAACATGTCAAACTGAATCCATAAAACGCTTCCTGGAACCTGCAACGCTTCCTGTCACGTGCCAAAACAAAGCGATTTCTACCTACGTCATTGGGGTAAACGGTCGTCATGTGACTTCAAGCGTTTAGATCTGATAAAACATTAATAACTTTTGGTCTGTTTTTTTCAGTAATGGTGCAAATATATTATTGTACAGACCTATACAGATCTATTGTGCGTAGTCATATTGTTTTCAATGGGTGCAATTCCTGTTTCCTAAACACGGGGGCGGAAGAGTAGCGTGTAAAGTGTTGACAGTTGCGTTCAACTTCAACAAGTTGGCCAAAAGATAGCATTTCGAGGTAAGAATACTTTGTAAACGACGGCGACTACTATTTAATTATGAACCTATTATAAACCTATTATTATTAGGTTTACTATGTAGTATAATATTTGTTTACTATATAAAAAGAACACCAGTTTATTTATATATATATAATAAGTATATATATATATATATATATATATATATATATATATATATATATATATAATAAGTATATATATATATATATATATATATATATATATATATATATATATATATATATATATATATATATATAATTTTTTTTTTAATTATTATTTGTCATAAGAATACTTTCCAACTAGCAGGAAATTCAGACAAAATACAGTTTAACCCAAGACTTCAAAATTGGTCCATATCACAATCAAAGTAACTAAAAACAGTAGCAAATAGCCTACGTACAATTATTTGTAATGTATTAATATTAATACAAATCTATTTATATTTTTATTTTATAAATATAATATATTTTCGATAATGTAAAGTCAGCTTCAATAAAAAAAAAAAGTTACATTTACATTTAATGGTTGGATTACAAGACTTCACTTTTTATTGTACTCAAATTATTATTTATTAACTTCTCAGCCATACTGCTCACGCACAAATTAATTTGACTAATGTATTATTAAATGCACTGTGCAGGGTTATTATGTTTAATAATCATTACATCTATCTCATTTATCCCTATACTGTCGAACAACAGCGTGTTCATGCATCTCTAATTACTAAACTTCACTACAGCGATCCCATGAATTCATTAGATCTGACTAAATGCACTAAGCGGTGTAATCCATACAGACCCTATATCCAGTGTAATCCCCCGGCTATACCAGGATTTACAGTTGTTGTCCCATCTTCCCCCCATGGATTTCAGGGGCAAGGAGACATGAGGACATTTTGCCTCATATCTTGAGATGAAATGCACCATTCTTCTGCTGAGCACATAAAATAACAAAAATCCTAGCACATGTGGAGCTCTGCAACCCCTGGCTGGTCATGTGCAACCACATAATCCCAGCCTGGCCACAATAGAGTAGAAGGCTATCTGTTCAGCTCATAGCCCTTTAAAACTTCACATCTGGACAGTGGAGTGCATGGGGGGGGGGGCAGTACTCTTCCCCTCTCTTTCAGTCTAGATCTCTTTTTTCTCCACTTCTGGAGTTCACAATTGAGATTACATATTCTCAACCATTTGGTAGACCACACTTTAAATCACTATATTTCACTGAAAAATGCATCAAGCTTATCTCCACCTTAATGAGCCATCTCTACTGTTTGGTGTAGTTGTGTAATGCTAAAGGAATCCACTAGATGACACTGTGTCTGTGAGCAGCATGCCTTTTCAGTGTTCCTTCAAACCGGAAGTGACACAGCGAAAATTCACTCATTCTTTGATGACGCATATCGGCGGGACTTTTAAAGGTAAGGCTATTTTGTTGATATATTATCATTTCAGAGGAGTTGTTAAACAGAATTATGTAACTTAATTCAACAAAAATAAGTAACGTTATTATAAGGGTCAAATAATTTTTTCAAAACATGCTCTACCAAACGGTTGAGATGTCATTTTATAGAAGAGAAGCTAGCTAATGTTGCTAAAATGAGCTAATGTTGCTTAAATTAACTATTTACAATGAACAAAAGGGTTAGTGTTGTTAAAAGTATTAATTTTATATTATTAAATTACATATTTGATGAAAAATATTTTATCAATATAATTTTTTCACAATTTCTGTACTGTATATGGTAAATATCAAGAATAGAATTAAAGAGTTAATACCAATTCTGGTGTTATTAATTTCCTAATTTAAAATTGACTATGTTTGTGTATTACTATATGACTACAATTGTAAGAGTACATGGTTTGTAATACAAATTGTTTTCTTTATGTTTTAGACATGATAGATGGACGTCAAATCATTTTATAGTTCGAGACCACACACTTTTCTGGCCCTAGTGCCAGAAAATCCTGAGGACTCAGATGCGGATCTGAGTGATGATGACCCTGTAGAGGATCCAGATTATCTGCCCACACCAGCAGAAGAGAGTGGGGACACTTCTTTTGATTCAGTGGGTGAGAAGGAGGTTGCCTCAACAAGTTCATCCTCTAAACCACCATCCAAAAAGAAGAGGAGAATGGGGAAAAACTCTCTGAAAGCTGTTTCTTTGGCAGAGCTACAGGACACACCTGAACCATCACCCCCAGATGAAAAGGAAGGCAGAAGAAGATTGTGGCGGCATGAAGACATTGAGACATTCCAGGTTCCAGACTCAAGTTTTAACCACCCTGATGCTGTAAAGACACCCTTTCATTATTTTAAAATGCTCTTCACAGATGAGATGATTACACATATCTCTGAGCAAACCAATCTCTACGCTGCCCAGGAGCTGGGAGATCCAATCAGCACCAGTCCTGAAGAGATTGAAAAATTCCTGGCAATGCTTCTCTTCATGGGTGTTTTCAGTTTCCCAGCCATCGATGACTACTGGTGCATTGAGTCACGGTTCGGTGTGATAGCCGATATTATGCCAAGGAGAAGATTCAAGCTGTTACGCCGGTACCTTCATTTTAATGACAATCAGCAGTGCGATGGCAGTCCAGACCGGTTCTACAAAATCCGCCCCCTTTTTGACATGCTTCGTCAGCAGTGTCTTCTGATCTCATCCACTTACCAGCACAGTGTGGATGAGGTCATGGTGGCGTATAAAGGCACAAAGGCTGGCTCTCTCTGCCAGTATACTGCCAACAAGCCAGACAAGTGGGGCTTTAAATTGTTCTGCCGGGCCAGCTCATCTGGCATCATTCATGACTTTCTGCTTTATCAGGGGGCATCCACATTCTTCAACGTTGCCCTAACTGAGCGGGAGGAGGCACTGCTTCTAGAGGCCAAACTTGTGACAACACTCTGCAAAACCATCACACTGCCAAGACTTTCAGTCGTCTTCTGTGACAACTTCTTCACCAGTTTCGACTTGGTCCAGAACCTGCAAGAGAACCTGGGCATCAGGTGCATTGGCACTGTCCGACCAAACCGCATGGGTGGAGCAACCTTAAAGACGGACAAAGAGCTGATGAAGGAAGGACGTGGAGCTTTTGACTTCATGTCTGCTGAAGGGCTGCTCGCAGTGAAATGGTTCGATAATAAATGTGTGAGCTTTCTCAGCAGTGCCAGTGGGATCACACCTCTTTCCTCTGTTAAACGCTGGAGCAAAGAGGCCAAAGCAAAGGTCGCTGTCGCGTGCCCTTCACTCATCCCTGCCTACAATCAGCATATGGGAGGCATTGATCTGTCTGACATGCTGGTACACATGTACAAGACCCCGGTGAAATCCAGGCGATGGTACCTTCCGCTGTTTGGATACATCCTAGACCTCTGCATCTCAAATGCCTGGCTTGTCTACAAGCGGGACTGCAGCTTCCTGAAAGAAACACCGCTGCGTCTCAAAAAGTTCCGTCTGGCAGTCGCACACACTATGGCTCAAGTCAACAAGCCAGCATCCAAAGTTGGCCAACCTTCATCATCCTCTCCACCACAAATGTGGTCAAAGAAAAAGTCCAATACCCCAAGACCCTACCACCCACAACCAGATGTACAGTATGATAATTTCGGACATTTGCCACTTCACTCAAACAAGCGGGGGCGATGCAACCTCTGTCCAAAGGGAGTGTCGAGATGGAAGTGCCAGAAATGTCATGTATTCCTGTGCATGAATGCAAAGAAGGAATGCTTTGCAGCATACCATCACAAATGAATGGCCAAAGGCAAAATAAGTGCTGTTGCACCTCTGTGCTGTTGCATGACAAAAATATTTGTTGTATTTGTTTTATATCGTCTATGTAACTGTGTAATGGAACATTATCCATCGTATCAA
This sequence comes from Carassius carassius, assembly GCF_963082965.1. Taxonomy (NCBI): domain Eukaryota; kingdom Metazoa; phylum Chordata; class Actinopteri; order Cypriniformes; family Cyprinidae; genus Carassius; species Carassius carassius. Next base: position 14,056,648 of record NC_081800.1, read on the forward strand.
TAAGTCCACCAGTATTAGTTTCAGTGACGATAGTTATTTATTCAGTGTTTTGAACAATGAGACCTGTGTTATATACACTGTATATAGTTAAATGAGTATCATAAATGTGTGTCAGCTAGGTGACTATTGGCTTTATCTAGCTACCATTCTTTAATCTTTAGTCGGGGTAGCCCTAATTCCTACAGTAATCATGAATCACATCTCAATTGTAATATCCCTCAAAATACTAAATATGTTTTTACCACATTGTTCAGCCCTTACTGCACAGTGGACGCTTTCTTTTTCTCCCACTGACATTAAAAAAAAAAAAAAAAAATCTAATCAAATCTTGTGTGAAGTTTTGCACCAGCACACATAAACACGCACGCACGCGCACACAGACACACACACACACACACACACACACTGGATGTGTTTGGAGCCATCAATAGCAGTCATCAGATTTTTTATTGGCCAAGAACTTGCACTTAATATGACTTGTTCTGAATGTTGTTCTTTTATTGTGAACCGACATCTCAACCGTTTGGTAGAGGACTGTATCTAAAATACTGTAGGGTCTCATTTAAAAAAAACTACTGATTGTTGTTATTGTTATCATAATTGAATAATAAACGCAAAGAAATAATTTTTCCTTTGCTTTTTTCATAGTGCGTACCTTAAAGGGTTAACATGATCATGCATTATAGCGATTCTTGATATCACATACTGTATTTCTGTAAGCATAAATATCTCTGTTGAAGGTAATATTCTCCATAATGCTGTATAACTTAACCTGAATAAAACTGTCTGTAATTTACCTTTACCTGATTCCAAACCAGTGGTTCTCAGCTAGATTTTGCTTCAAAATCAGGATTTTACACTGAACATAAAATGGTAGCTTTTCAAAACCCATATGTCAAAAAGTATTTTCAAAATATATGCCAAATAAATGGTAAATAGAAAATATATTTCTAATTTCATAATATGTATTGGGTAAATGCAAAATGTATTTATGTATTAATTAAATATGTTTAAAAATATACGAGGAAATATAGGCAACTAAACCTTCTCAAAAATATATTTATGTAAATGGATTTTTTTTAGTGATTTTTTAGTATATTAATTTAATATATTTATTTATATATAAGGAAATATATCTGCTTTATGTGAAGTAAGTACAATTATCCTTAAAATCAACCGGTGAAATGTTGCCATGAACTGCACAAAGGTGAGGATTCGGGACACAATCTGTCCTCATTGGCTGGTTAATTTAAACAGTTATAATTTGGTATCTTAAATGCATGCTTATATTGTTAATTGTATTTTATTATCTGCATTTTTAATTTCTGCTTTGCAGCCAGAAATGAATAAGAACACAGTTTTTGTTTCATCCAGCTGTATTTACTCAGTGCAACTTATAACAGCCAAGTGAAAGATAAAACACCAACATGTCAGAAAAAAAATAAAACAGATTCACCCCCTTCTGTGAGTATTTTGTTCAACCACCTTTAGCATTTAGTCTGTTGGGATTTGTCTCCACTAACTTCACATATTTAGACTTTGCAATATTTACGCACACTTTTTTGCAGAACTGCTCAAGTTCAGTTCAATTTGTTGGTGAGTGTTTGTGGACTGGAGTCTTCAAGTCATTCCACAGACTTTCAATGGGGTTAAAGTCTGGGCTCTGACTAGACCATGCAAGGACATTCACCCTTTTTCTTCTTTTAACCACTCTGTGCTCAGTTTTGCTGTGTGCTTTGGGTCTTCCAACTGACAACTTTCTGATAGGAAGCATATTTTTCTCAATAATTTGATGGTATTTTGCCTGTATTTTGCTGCAGAGAAACACCCCCATAACAGAACATTACCACCTCCATTTTTTTCTGGAGGATTAGGGTTATTTGGATGGTGAGCTGTAGACATATCGTTTCCATGTTAAGGCCAAATAATTTAACTTTAGTCTCATCAACCTCAGAATCTTATAATTTGATGTATTATAATGTAGTTTTGATATTATTGTGATATTGTGATATTGATATTGATATTGTGAATTGTTATATGTTTAATTCTGCTATCCGACCCTGTCTTGACCAGGTCTCTTGTAAAAGAGGTTTTAACCTCAATGTGACTTTCCTCTTTAAATAAAGGTTAAGAAGAATCTTCAAGCTGTGTTTTGGCAAAGCTCAGTCGTGACTGCATGTGGCCTTTCTTGAGGAGTGGCTTTTTTCTTGCAACCCTCCCATACAAGCCACATTTGTGGAGAATTTGTCATATTGTTGTCACATGATCATTCTTGGTCATAAATTCCTGCAGCTGCTTCAGAGATGCTGTAGGCCTCTTGGTCGCCTCTCTGAGCAGTTTCCTCCTGGCTCTTTCATCCAGTTTGGAGGGACGTCCTGATCAAGGGAGGGTCTGTGTTGTACCACATACCTTCCAATTTTAATAACAAACTTCACTGTGCTTCTAGGCATTGATAAAGCTTTTGATTTTTTTTCGTATCCATCTCTTGACTCGTGCCTGTCCACAACTTTATCCCAGAAATCTTTTGACAGCGCCTTGCCACCCATAGATGATTGTTTGTTTCAGTTGCACTACCAAGGACTGAGATTCTCCAGAAAAGCTCTTTTCATGCTGAGCTAATCAAAATGACCACAGCTGATCACAGTTAAAAATCAAATGGCTTTGTGTGCCATTGAGAAGGTCATTAACTACAACTGATTGAGTTTACAAATAATTTTTTCCAACTCCATTTTTTATTTAATTTGTTTTCAGACATGTTTGAGTTTAACCTTTCACTTGGATGTTATAAGTTAACCACCATTGACAGGCTTTTCATACTGTAATCACATTACCTCCTGTAAACTAACCAGCATCGGTGTCAGAAACAGTGAAGAGGATCAGGATGCAGAGTCATGCTGTTCTTGTTTTCAGGGATCTTGGTTTCATTCTCAGGTCATAGTCCACCACTGGATAATGAGTGGACAGTTGAAGGATCAGTTTCATTTGCCCTGAATGTAAAACAATCTTGGCCAGTGTCCAAGTAAACAGGTCTTGACACATAACTTCCTACTGGCCACATGCCTTCATGTTCAACTTACATGCTCTTGTAAACTTAGACCCACATCATTTACTTACCTTTTAAAACTGACGTTTTAGTGTTTCACAGCATTAAAACTCAGTAGTTATGATGCAGTGCATCAATATTTAATGTTCTTAATTATTGTCTAGCTAATGGCCATCCAAATTTCACTAAGGAAAGGAGTAAACGGTAAGGAAAGAAGCGGGAAGTTTCACACCATTTGAACGTGATAAATCAAGTCAATTTTAAGGAGAGGAAAGCTGGTTAAAAGTCACTGAGAAATAGCAAGGGACTGGAGGAGACTTGATTAGTCAAATATTCCAAAACCATCCTCAGTAGCGGAGTCTGAATTCAACATAACTGGCCCACAGACACGTAACCATAGCAACAAGAAGATCTGAAGAATCGTAGCACTTATTTTGCCAAATTCTTTCCTCTGTCTAATTTTTCTTCTAGAAAATGAGCAGGCAACTTCTGTGCCGCTTGTTTGCCTCTCTCGTCTGTTAAATTCATGACCCCGAGTAAAACATCACTGTTGCTAAGTCATGGATATCTCCCAACCACAGCATATATAAGAAGCTTTCATCGAGACAAAAACGTCCTCTAGCATCAACCTAAAAAAACTCAATTCTATGTGTAGTGGAAGCAACATAAGATTATATAAAGGCACTACATTTGCTCTATTGTTTCTTTTGCACTTTGAGAGCTTCCAGGGCTTTCCGAGTCAAACCGGCAGGATCTTCATGTTATTTTTGACAAGATGGTGGCAGAAAGCAGGACCGCTTCATCTAGTTACAATAGGGCCTAAAACAGTGTGACCAGACATATTAAAACACTTTGGCATCCATCTTTATTTAGTCATGATGTAGTAAAAAAGGAAAGAATGTTACGAGACAGAATTCACATAAAATGGACAAAGTTCCCTTTTAATTTAGCCTTTTAAATACTTTGAGTACTTGATATACAGTTGCGACCCATCTGTGACTACAACAAGCATATTAAGAGTATGCATGACATTTATGAAGTCATCAATAACCAAACATGTCTTATGTTATTTGTAATACAACCGAATTGATTAGTGTTTTGAACCATTTGCATGAAAAACATTTACGTCACAATATATGCTCATTTATTCTTTGGTGATAAGTGCAATTATGAATTCTGAAAAGTGGCTTACAGTCTGGCTCACTGGGATTGTGTGCAATGTCATCTGTACATTAAAGTGCAACTAGCTAAACCTTACTAAAACGGAGCAAGATTCATGTACACAATACCAAAAATAACTCATGTAGAAAATACTAATTAACTTGCACATTTTCATAAAGATCATTGTTGCTATTAAATGTCAAAATATTATGCTGAACAATTTTGAATACAGGGGCATTAAACAGTGCTTTCATAAACTGCATTTTCAGGAACAGTTTTAGTCTTAAGGCTCAATTCAATCATTGGTGTTCAAGTATAAAAAACAAGATGCTCCATTCAAGCATCACAGATGACGTTTGTGAGATTTTTTGACGGCTCTTGCAGCCTCACCTTAGTCACACAGGGGCCTATTTCAGGGTTCTTTTCTCATGGAAATAATGTTTTCACCTCTTAAACAAATCCCTTGGCTTCCAGTGTGTGGTGCATTGTGGGTAATTTGTAATCTCCATTCTGTCCTGTTAGTCCCCTCAGTCCTCTGCCTCCTCTTCATCTGTCCTTTTGGATTTGAGCCGCTGGAAACAGTGGATAGTGGAGGCCAGAAAGAAACTGGCAATAATGGCTGCCACTGAAATACAAATTCCAGAAAAAATGACTATGAGATAATCAGTGAGAGTCAGCAATCCCCGACACTCGCGGAAACTGTCCTCAGAAAGCACACTGAGGGACACTTGCCGCCCGTCCCATGGAAGAGAGCACTCCATACCCTCTAACCCTGGAACAGAGAAAGACAGAGAGGGGAACAATTATTATTAAACATCTATACAATCTCAGAAAAGACCACGTGTTGATTTGTTTTTCACAACTTCACTTTGTGTTTTTTTGTACTAGAAAGTATGTTTTAAGAATTACTTATAAGTAAGAAAAAATGAGATTTCTCATTATATGAACGCTTTAGTTGAAATGGCTTGATAGAAAGGACACAGTGAATCTTTTGGTGAAGAGTCCATGGAACATTCAGTTTAGTCTCATGATCAGTGTTCAGTTACCGGACTTGTATGAGTTTCCAAACCAGCTCACATGTCAGGTCACTAATGTCACCAGCATCCTCAGCTGCACAATATCATGAACAGACATTATCTAAGTTTCAACAGTCAATGCTTGCGGTAAACAAGATAATAATAAACAAGATTAAAAAAATACTTTTATTCATCAAGGATTTATCATATTGATCAAAAGTAACAGTAAAGACATTTATAATTTTACAAAATATTTATATTTCAAATAAATGCTGTTCTTTTGAATTTTTTATTCATCAAAGAATCCTGAAAAAAAGTATAAATGGCTGCTGATTCCTAATTCAAAGGAGTAAATAATATTTCAAAAGAATAAATTACATTTAAAAAATATATTCAAATAGAACACACTCTTTTTGCTGTATTTTTGATCAAAGAAATGCATATTTGGTAAGCAGAAACCAAAAAGAAAAAGAGAGAAAATTTAAAAGGTAAGTTCTGTTTTTTTCCCTTCACTTCACTGTCTGTTTCGGTTTATATTTTCCATTTAATTTCTGTTTGTTCAGCTCTTTAAAGGCCATTTGATGGTCACATATCCAGACAGTGTTTCGCTTCAAAGGATAATACATGAGCAAGCGGACTTCATTAACACACACACAAAACCCAAGGCTATACACTCCAACGGAACATGTGCACTAGCGCTCAATGCCATTACATTCAAGTGCCTTTCTGTTGGGTGAGCAACACCTAGAATGAGCTTGCTTTCCAAATTCATGCTCGATTTGCTTTAAAAACAAAGTGCTAATGAGATTTGACACGTAATGTTTAAGATCAGGTTTAAAAAAGGCATGAATGAAAACCCATACACACACACACACACACACACACACACACACACACACACACACACACACACACACACACACACACACTATATATATATATATATATATAAATAAAATTATTATATTGTTATTATTACTAAATTATAGCAATAACCCAGAGCAGAGCTGCAACTATGACTCGGAAAACTCCTGTTACATAATGGCAAAATAAGATGTGAGATGGGATGCTTTCTAATTTCTTTATGGGAAATGTTTGCGCAATTTTCCTCGTTGGTGTGTATTTAGATTTTCACAGAGGGAGGTTTAATCTCCTTTCAGCCGTGTGATCAGCGGACACCAGATTTGAAGCGGAACATCGCCTACATAATACAGCCACGCTGACAGACAGACACAACAGAGCGGCAGAGCTCCAGAGCCCCATCTCTCCTCTAATTGCATTCACGCGGTGTATTTTTGAGCGGAAATAATAAGAAACGGTATTCTCGTCAATATATAACCCTCCGTGTCATAACACAATGCCACCATGCTTGTTCATGTCATTGGCCGAAGTCAGTTGACATCATCATCAAACGTGTGAGGCAGTAAGTGCGGATGAGTCACTCCATCCAGAAGGGCTTTTCCACATGCAGGGGATTCATCGACCTCAGCCTCCTTTGTTTGGTCTGTCACGTGGCCGTTTGCACAGCTCTACGAGCTCATCTAATGTTTTTCTCATGCCAGAGCTTCAGTGTTTTACACTGGAGATCCCCTGGAGCGAAAATCTCAATTCGTTAACACACACGCACATGCTTTTATCCATTTAGAAAATTCTCACAGCAGCCACCATCTCAGTCAGCCGACTAGTGTTGTCTAGCCTGCTGTCACCACATATGTGTAGCACGAGAAAGACACTGCCATGTTCTTATGTTTGCATCAGTGAAATTAATCAAAGCTGTGTCTTTGTAGTGTAATACAGCTGAATATATGAATCTCATTAGGTCTCTCTTTTCAGATTACACTGATTTCATTCAATACATTTGATTGATGTGCTAAAAATCCTGTAGACTTGAATGAATCCATCCTGTCTTTTACTAAAATAACAGAGTGCATGCATTATCTTGTGGTAAGTACATGGTTTGTTGGCATAATGGTGACATATTGTGACGTAGTAATCTCTCTGGCTCTGTCTGTTGACCTTTCAGGGTTGTTTAAAGAGTTTTACATGCACCTGTCACATATATGTATGCCACTTAACATGCTTTGTTCATACTCAACACTGTATTTGGTGGAAATCTTGGTTCTTGCCCTTAAAAGACTGAATATCCATTTACCAGGCAACTGAAAGTGTGCCAGAAGTGTGCTATCATCAGTATCAGTTTCAGTGTTGGGTTGAATAATGGATGTAATGTGTTCATCCATACCCAGGTGCCAGGGAGTTACAACTAGTGGTCCAAATTAATGATCTAAATGAAAGACTACATTATGGTGGATTCATACAGTTTTTCACACAATATTTTAAATACTATGACAGTTTTGTTTCTTGAGTTACAATTAAAACAATCTAACCACTGGCATTTTTGCTGCTATGTAACACCAAGGTCAGTTTAATTGCCAAGAAAGAATGATAAAATACATATCTTGAATACTATGTAAATTATGGTAACCATGTCTGTCAAATGTAAATAAATACTAGATATCTGGAACATCTTGACACATTCTAAACAATTTAGACTTCTCTGGACCTTTTCTGTATTTGTTAATCAATGCTGAATGTAATAACACTGAATTTAAATGAACTTAAATGTTGCAAAGAAATGAGGAAATTATACAGAGGAAGTGATGTTCATAAAAGACACTGCAAGGTCTGCATACATTTGTGAATGGGTGAAAGGGTTTTGTTTACAAATACAACTGACCTTCCTTGTCTCTGTTGACAAAGGAACAGACATCCTGTTCATGTTAAATTAATGGGTACAGTTAATATTATTACTCTGGAAATGGACTCTAATTAAATGATGATGTGATTTAGAAGATACAAATGTAAAAATACAATACAGTCTGATAGGATCTCAGTCTCTTGCTTCAAATCATAAGCTACAAAAATAGTCAAATAAACTTCAAAATCTCTGAGGATTAACCAAATCTTTCTCTGAATATGGAGTTTAATCCAATCAGGAAGATTCACACCTACTGTATGATGATAACTACGATAAGTAATGGTTCTCAAATTTTGTTTAAAAATATGTGAATTTAGACTTCAAATCATAGTTTTTGGTTTTGTTTCCAACATTAACAATGTACCATTTAATCAAAAATTACAATTTAGTAATTTTTATATTAAGTCACTTTGGGTACTGCACAAACAAAGATATTTTTTAATTGTATTATATATAGAGAGAGAAAGAGTTTGGTTTGGTTGTGTAACAAAACTACTACACATGCTCCCAGCACTTGGTATATAAATGTGCAACCAAAACCCAAACTAAATTTTTTATATTGACATGTTCGTAACTTGCGACCTATACATTACTCTCTAAAACAGACACAGGGAGAGAAAAGTGACTTGTGCTTCTAAGGGACAGAGAGGTTCATGCATATATATATTTGATGTAGCTGTGGAGCTCAACTTGACCTTAGCCTTGGACTAGTGATAAGTGACCTATAATGACAAATGGATACTGTACTCAAGAGGGTAGATTTCCCTCAATTTCTTCCTTTAGTTACCACTCAAATGAATGTCGACAAAGAGGACAAGACATGACAAAAAAATAAGGGAACATTGAGTGGCATCTGTTTCATGAATTATGCACAAGAACATTTGGCATATTCTAGCGATCACCTGTGGTGTATTGACCTCTGTCTTGGTTTGAAAATATTCTCATGCAGCTAAATACAAGATGCAGTGGAGGCATGTAATACAAAAGTGTTATCATTTGAAATTTAACTTTCGATTTAGATATTCAAGACATTAATAAGTTGAATAACAGCCCATCATGCTAATGTGATGAGTCAAAATAGTAAGTCTCTGCTGTAAGCAACCAGTGGATTGTGAAGCATCTCTATCCTTAAACAAAATCAGTCTACCCATATGTACGCCCTAGTCAGAAAGTAGATCATAAGCATCAACAGTTCTCACCCTCAGTGTTATTGACACTTTCACAGTTGAATGACCACAGACTATTCGGTCAAATAAAATGTATGACATTATTTAATGCAGATCAGGAAAGCAAGATTTAAGCAGCTTACCAGTTGGGAGCTTGTGACGATTCTCCAACAACCAAAGAAACAGTTTGGCAAAGTTACAATTGCACACCCAGGGGTTCCCTTCCAGGCGTATCACCCGTAAAGAAGGCAATTGGTTCAACACCTCGATGTCCAGGCCAGAGAGGGAATTCCTCTCTAGCTCGAGCTCTCGTAAGGAGGTGAGGCCTGCAAATGCGTCCTTGCTGACCATATTCAAATAAGGATTGTTCCCGAGACGTAGTTTGATCAAACTACGGGACTCACCGAAAGTTCCCGAGGGGATCTCAGTCAAGTTGTTGCTTCCCAGGTCCAGATAGACCAGTCTGGAGGATGTGCACAGAGTCCCAGGCTCCAGCTTTGTTAGGGAGTTATTCCTCAGATCCAGGTAGACCAAATCACTGTAGAGAACCAGGAAATCAGAAGGGATCCAGGGAATCCAGTTGTTAGACAGAAGTAGTCTCCGTACATCCAAAGGGATGGAGTCTGGAAGACGGGTGAGCCCTTGACTTGTGCAGTCCACGGTGTGATGGTCTGGACACAAGCAGCTGGATGGGCAGTTGTACCCCCAAGATAACAAGGTAGAGGATAGCAAGGCAAGGAAAGGCTGAAACCAGCGAACACATGAAAACATTGTCAAGAGGGTGCGAGGTGAAGGGGAGAGTGGGGGGATTAAGAGAGGGAGGTTTGGAGAGGAGTAGAGGAGAGGGGTTGGGGTAAAGGGACAGGGCGAGATACTAGGAAAGGGGACAGGGGTGCATCAGGAGATGACAGGAGTCAGGGTTGTCGCGAAGGCATCTTTCCTTGTCTCCTAGATTGCAATCTACAAAGGCTCGAGCAGCAGCAAGCGGCTAAAAAGACACAGAGCTCTGTTTTCCACGAGATCATATAGCAGGCGGAGTGGGTCGTGTGGCAGCCCTCTGGCTCTGAGCATGAAAAGGGAGGAGAGAGAGCGATCGTGAGAATACAGGGAAGAGAGAGAGACCACTCAATGCAAGGGATTAGCAAAGAGGTAAACAGAGACGAGTGAACCAGAGACTGGGAAGCGCTGGGGGCATGGAGAGGGGAGGGGAGTGTGAGGACGGAAGGGGAGGTGTAGCCTACTTGGTTTACCCACAGTCGAAAGGGAATTCTGATTCTTTAATTCAAACATACACTATGTGCTGATCCGTATCTTGGTCCTAATGCTTCTGCTCTTGATTGTATGCCAGCTGAACCATGGTGCCCATAGCACATTTGACTCAAGGCTGTGGTTGCAAGTCTTCTTCCATCCTGAATAAATGGCTAATGATATGTTGGCGATGGTTTTCACATTTAATCACATTTGGCTTCTTTTCTGTTGTCCTCCGATTCAGTCGGTATAGTGCATGATTTTATATTCTGGCTCCATTGCCATGGTGATGGATGTGACGATTAAAATGGGGCTGTGTGCATACAGATTACTGCCCTGAAAGTGAGAGATGGTGACTACATGTGAACCCCAGCAAAGAGGATCATTCTTGTCTATTGCATTCTACAAATTAGAAATCGCATGCAAAACCTTCCTGACCTCGTCACAGCTGCACAACTCAATCACACTTGTTTACATCCCGAATGTAATGGCTGTCCTGAAAATCACAACGCTTTCAAAATGTCCAACATTTTATATAAATCGAGAGGACTACACAAAGATTTTGACAGTACCTCTTCTCCAGTGTGCCCATGAAAGCGGTCATTACTCATAGCTTTTCCAGCTGTTGTTTATTTTTGTCGCTCTGTGTTCAGAATTCATGTTTACTCCTGTGCTGCTGTAAATCTCCAACAGACAGCTTTCCTCTTACATCACATGCACTGGAGAATAGCATGGCACAGCCCATTGGAATTACACAATAGTCACATAGGCCATTTTGTACCTCTGACCTTTCTGGCAGGCATGACCAGAAAGAAAAAAAAGACTTGCCTTTGACCTTTTCATGTGGCACTTTGAAAAAATTTCAACTTGAAATGTTACTTCCTCTGGTGTCCCTATAAAAGAAACAAATGTCAGTATCATTAGTGCAAAGGTACAGGATATCTTCTCAGTAGGGCATATGGCAGTGTCAGAAAATCTGTGCAGACTTTCCATTCACAATTAAGTATGGCACATGAATAAATGATAAATATCATGAGCAACATACTGTTTGACACAGTTGGGTTGTGGAGGGGACACAACAGGAAAGGACACAAACAAAAGGTAATGCTACTTACTGTGACTTAAATACTAAATACTTATTTAAGAATGTGGCTTGCATGCAAGACAATAAAATCCGATAACTTTGTGTGCCTTGGTTTTTCCAGGGTTGAGTTGATTCTTTTACAGATCCAAACTATTCATCGTCTAGAAGCATGCAGGGCTTAGTGGAGAAGATCATCCAGCTTGGATTTTCTCACTAGGGTCTTTAAAGAGAGACATGATAATCCCATATACACAGTCACACATGGCAAGAAGACCATGTGTCAGTGCCCTCAAAAACAATACCTGTCAGCCTCGGCTGAGGACATGGTGACATACTTTCCTTCCATGTGCATTCTGGGCCCTCACTCCAGATGATCCTCACCAACATACCCAAGAGCAAGATACTAGCCCTACTGAACCTTTGCACTATTGAGACAACTGGCCACAAAATAAATAGTTGTGGAGTTGGAAAAAAGCACCAATAGTCACAAAATGTGAATGTCTCGGAAACGAGGACACCCACTTGAATGCACAGAATCGAAGTCCTAACTGCAAGGGATCAACAAAACTAGGCCAAGTCATTAAAGCACTTTCAATCACAACAGTACTGACTTGCTTTAGTTTATGTGGATATAAGTGCACCATTACATAGCCAAATATTTAATACAGGTTATTGGATTACTGGAATAATATTGCATTGTACATTTGGTAGGCTTTGTTGTGGTGGCTAATTCCACTGGGATTAAATAAACACTGTTGTCCACTGCAGCCAACGAGGTGATACTACAGTTATCAGATAGGCATGACACAGTTTGATCGTGTTTCAAAGATTAGCCATTGATGTGACTTTACTTGACCCCTATTTGTCAAGACCGTGAGAGCAAAACTAGTGTCCAGCAAGCTACCTACAAGATTAAGCATCAACAAATAAGAGTTAAAAGGTCCTTCCAGAACACTCCCAATGTCTGCCATTGGTGGAACAGTCGCAAATCACCTGCAAAATAAAATTAATGAATGATGATTAAGAAGGAACAACTACTGGCAAAGAACAGATGGGTCTGAATTCAGGCTCCACACAGTAGCACCCACATCACAGCCAAGAGTTTTCTAATCTTTCTAATACTACAGCTTGAGAAGCTTATTCCCTATCTCTCTTTCCCTCAAACACAAACAGAGTATTGACAGCTTCCTAATTTGTTTGCTATCTGGGTGAGAGTAGAGGATGTCAACAAAACAAGACTAGGCTGAATAGATGGCAGGAGGTGCAAGTCTTCAGATCAACTGGCAGAGCAGGTCAAATGCCAATAGATTTCAAGGCATGAACTGCAGGAAAATATAAGGTAAAAATGCCAAAAAAAAATTATTAATAGAATGCATAAAACATTCAGAAAACATAAGTTTCTGGTGAAATAATACTACGAAGATTAAAAATTATAATATTTTTTTTACATTTTGTGATTTCTCCAATATTTCTGCTGCTAAATATAATATAATATAATAATAAAATACAAAAGTTCACTTTTCATAAGCATGTCAACAGACCTTGATCTCATTTAGCATCTTACAACTCCCCCTGGTGGTCTGGAGCAATACAACATCCACAACACAAACACAAAATAATAATTTAGACTTTAGAAAAACCAAAAACAATACACTTATCACATGATCCCCGACACTGACCCTTGCTCCATATTTTATTGAAGAAAAACAAAGCGGGCCACAAATGTTCTTTAATAGAAAATAAACCAATAGCATTACTACAAATTACTCACCTGCAACATCATTCACAGGGTTACAGTAAATGTACATTTATACAAAATCCAGAGCCTCCTGCTTCACTCAGAGTGGTCAAGGTGGACAGTACAGTGCGTGTATGATGAGTTATTACCAATGAAAGTGTGTGCATACTATTGTATGCGTGTACATTGCCTAATCCACAGTCATATATTCACCACAGAGAAACGGATTCTTTATCGAATAGAAAGTAAAACTGAAAAAAAATTGCCACATTACAATTAAAAATGGTAAATAAAAAAAGATATACATGAAGGTATTTTCTAATATATTAAAACATGTACATTCTTTTCATACAACCATTTTATTACCATTCTGTTGTTATGGTACTAATGACGTTTATAAAAAATAAAATAAAAAACTTTGCAATTTTTCTATTCCCTTTATGAATTGATTACTGGTGCTTTCGTGAATTGTTAAAATTTCAATTAAAAGGGGAAGAAGAAATGGTTTTGCAATAACAAATGATGTTGCTTACAAAACATTGCACTTTTAGTTTTACATTTAACACTAATGTAAAATGTATGTATTAAATGTAAAATGAAAGCATGGAATATAGATATGGGCATATTTACCTAAATATTGCAGCACATAGTCATTAACGGTTATGAGTTTGTCAGGCAAAGCTTTACAAAGGACACAGCAGCCTGTCTCACATTAAAAGTCAGTATGCCTACGAGGAAAACAAGCGAAGGTCGGTAAGAGATTTTAGTGCTGAGAGAGAGATTAAAACAAAAATATGTGAGATTTAGACCTACTAAGAGAGTGAACAAGAGTATTTCTATACAACTGTAAAGTGTTTAGACATGGAAGACCAGTTAACAAGTTGATAGGAAGCACATTCACTTTAGAAAGACGTTGTCACAGTGTCAAAGTGTCAACTCAACAACTATTTTGGGTTACAAATGTGTTGTGCTCCAGGAAGAGCAACAGACTAAAACTGTAACTGCTTATTAACCAACACTGCAAAAAACATGCTTGCTTGTCTTCGTTGTTTTCAGTAAATACAAAGTACTTTACAATAATGCTGAATATGTCATGAAGTTTGTGTAAAACATGTCAAAGATCTATCTACTTTCAAGCTAATCTTGTTAGATAATAGTTTGTCAAACTTCTAACAATTCTTACAACAAAAAAAGATGGGATTAGTGCCTTTAATGCTCTAAAAAAAATTGGACAACAAATTGTAGCCTAATTGTAAAGTGCCAGCATGTATATATGCACACACATAATTATATACGTATACATAGACATAAGTATAATTAATTGTCCAAATTTTGAAAGAAAAATGTGTGTGTGGGGGGGGGGGGGGGCTTTTTCAAAACATGAAAAATTAACACTAAGGGACACATACTATTGGGATAGAAAGTAAACATCAAATTAAATCCGGCATGCACACTCTATAAAAGTCGGCAGGCTCTGTGAGGAAGTCAGCACATGAAGTGCTTCTGATATGTGACAAGAACATCTGTAGTACAACACTGCCGCATGATTATATGGTTAATTGCAAAGTAATGGTGTTACAAGGCATAAAACAAATAAATAAAACGAATCAAGAAAATAAAAAATATTCATCACATTTCTTTGTAAAAAACAAAACAGACTGAACCAGTACTGGTTGCTTTGCCTACTATTCACATAGTTGAATTATAACAATAGTCCTCATATTGGCAAATTCTGCCAGCACAAGATCCATCAAATGGATAATTCCTCATCATACATGAGCATCACACATGTATAATTGTTTCTCCTTTTTTCTTGCTATTAGTTCATAGTCCTTTTCAGATGCACACTGAGACAATGTTTTTAAATGTTAAATTATCCAACGCATTTCTGGTGAATATGGCCAAATCATATTAAAGAGTAAAGGGGCTATATAATCAAAATCTGATTTCTCATTTAATGCATTTGCCCGGAATAATAATTGTCAGCCAAAATAATCTTTATAAGATAATTTGTGATAGTGGCTACATTTATATGGATGAACAAGCTTTGCAACCCTTTTATTGTGCACATGGAAACGCTCTGAATACATTTATACCCAATATAACATATCATGATAAAGGTGACTCCATTTTATTCTAATTCTGTGAATTGTGAGATATTCTTCTAATATTTAAATTTTAATAGTATAATGGCTGCACTTTATAAATGCATTATACATTTTTAATGGACCTAGAAGATGCTCAAAAAAATACTTGAGCAAAAATAGTTACCTGGCAGGTGATTTAGCACATTTCATGATGTAACAATAGAGAAAGCTGCTTAGAGCAAGAAATTTACATATAAAAGGCTATTAATTTTAATGCAAATGGTATATTTGACAAGGTGGCCACCTTAAATTATAAATGTATTCTTAATTGTCTATTAAATGACAGATATACTAAAATTCCAAAAGACATAAGAGGTTTTTATGTGGTTTATCAGATACACTGCAATGTCAGAGATAATACTGGAATATAAATTTGCATGTAAATGCAGCCAATTTAAAGGATTAATTTGGCTATTGCAAAGACTACAGGTTGCCTTCAGTGTGCTGGTGCAGTACCGAGACCATAGCGGTCTTGTGGGGATCTGCTCTTGATCATCCCTAGATAAAGTGACTACTGCTGGGCTCTGGAGGTCCACAAGGGTCTGGTGTGCACAGACTGGTCCCATCCTCCACTTTTAAGAATCAAACCTCCACTGACTGGATCTGGTTCATTTGAGCTCGCATCATCTGCACACTGTTGAAAATCTTCTTCTGGTGGCCTGCTAGTGTGACTCCCACCTTCACAATGTCACTGTGAGGACAGAAAGAGGGTGTGAGAGAAGCAACTGCATAATGTCACAGTAAAAGAAATATCTAAGCAGACAAGACTATCTATCGAATTTACAGTAATAGATTTCTGGTGGCTAAAGCTGGAACTGAATGAAAATGATTGATGTGAATATGTTGAGCTATATAGAAGATAGCGAAAACCTACTCCATATTCATCTGAGACACGGCTTCAAAGGTAGTGAGGTCTTCGTTGGCAAAGTTCTCCTTGTACTGGCCCATTTTGATGGCATCCAGCCATTCATCCACTGTGCTGAAGCTGGAGAAGTCTGGTGTGCTGCGGTCCAGCAGAGGTAGATGTACGCTGTAAAACAGCCACAGAATCAACTTCACTCAGATGAGAATTATATCATGTGTATCATGAGTTTCTTTCTTCTGTTGAACACAAAAGATATTTTTAAAAATGTTAGTATCCGAACAGTTGATGGGAATCATTGTATTCCATATAATTTCTTTCCTAATATGGAAGTCAATGGTGCCCAACAACTGTTCGGATACTAACATCTTTCAAAATATCTTATTTTGCATTCAACAGAAGAAAGAAACTCACACAGGTTTGGAACAAGTGGAAGGTGAGTAAATGATGACAGAATTTTCATTCTGGAAGTGAACTTATCCTAAAAAAAAAAAAAAAAACAGTGCATTCTGCTAAACTAGAAAAAACCCACCATCTGACCCAACTGAATAAATTAAAAATGAAAAACTGTATCATACACTACCAAACTAAAGTTTGCTCACCGAGGCCACATTTATTTGATCAAAAATACAGCAAAAACAGTCATATTGAGAAATATTAATACAATTAAAAAATATAATTAATATAATTTAATATTTCATTTCAGCATCATTACTCCAGTCTTAAGTGTCACATGATCCTTAAGAAATCATTCTTAAGGGTGTACTCACACTAGTTGTTTTGAACCGCGCCTGAACATGTTTTCAGTAAATTTAATTCAATCAAGAAGATTAAGGTTTATAATGGCTCTCATTCTTACCTTATTGATAAACAGGAAGTGCAGTTTGCGAGTAAAACTGTAAATTATTTCATTAACCTCAGCTGTCTCCGTAATAATTTTCTGATACATACAAGTGAAAATCAATGATAAATTAATTATTATTAATTATTCGGCAGAATATTAGCGAGAGTGGTTTTCTCCGGTACATCACACATGACGGAGTGGAGAGGAAGGATAATCACGCTCGGGCTCGGTTCAAGGCAACCGTGCATAGTGTGAGTAGACCCTAATATGCTGATTAGATCCTCAAGAAACATTTCTTATCATACTCATGTAAATTTGATTACTATAAACTATAAAGTATTTTTGTTACTCTTCAGTCTTTATATTTTTCTAAATACCTTTTATACACATTATAAATTTTAGAAATGAATGCTGAAAACACATTACAAAGACTACGTAGTACTTCCGTTAAACTGTGTTTAACCATTTTTGTGTTCAGGATTTTTTGGGTGGGGCTGAAATCTGTCTCAATGACACACTTGAGCCTCCCCTAACCCTATAATAACTAGCTCATTAGCATCAGTGGTTCACCCGCTCAATCATGAGTTACTGTCATTAACGTTAAATTACTACAGCCTACAGTTTGCTAGCTAGCTAAGCATTCGTAACATAAATACATATTGCCAAACATGTATGGCTGTGTAAATCTAATTAAGCAGACAGAAGGAGCATCCATTCAGATTGTAGCAGTATTTGACAGCTGAGAGAGATGGCTTTCTTGCGAGTGGGCATGGTTTAAGCGCAGAGCGCGGACACACATCCCTAGCATTTGAGAGCAGAGAATAGTGCGTAATTTTTCAAGATTTTGATACCTTATTTTATTTATTTGGTGTTTTTTTATTCAAATTTGGATGGGTGATTAATAACATTTTTCTGTGTTGTGACAAATGATCACACATTTAATATTGTTTTACACTGACTTGATAAATGATAAAATACAGATGCAAACTGAGCAAATTTAACTTAAAAAACTAGATGGAAATTTTCCTGCATTCTAATTATAAAGTTCAGACAAATGGTTGTGCTAAGAATACTGAATTCTAATAACATTGATTGTTTTAATTTTTTGCAATAACAATTTGTTTTTTTATGATTATACGGTTCAGACTACTGAACTGAAAAGGATTCAGTGCTCAGTGCTTGCTGGCCCCTTCTTGTCTGTGTTGACCCAGAATAAAATCTCTTACCCTGAAGAGAGAGGAGTGGTGGCCTTCAGGCTGCCAGGATTACGGATCATCTTATCCAGAGAGTTAACAATCTGATTGAACTTCGGACGGTTGTTTCGGTCCTTCTGCCAGCAGTCCAACATTAGTTGGTGCAGTGCATTTGGACAGTCCATAGGAGGAGGTAACCTATAATCCTGCTCGATTGAATTTATTACCTAGATAAATAGGAAGATAAATTATTTATTAAACATGTTATACTTAAAAATACATCAATTTAACAAAACAATAAAAATGTTATACACATGTTCATGTATGCACTTTCAGATGGTGTTTAATGACATTGTTCGTCCACTAGGGGACATCCTTATTCAGCTCTTCATGGAAAAATAGAATAGACGAAAAATAGAATCTGTAATCATCAATATGACTATGTAATCATATAAGGACTGATTCATACATCTTGATTGCTCATGTCCCAGTATGGTCGCTCTCCATAGGACATGACCTCCCACATTACGATCCCATAGCTCCACACATCACTCGAGGACGTGAACTTCCTGTATTGAATGGCCTCGGGAGCAGTCCATCGTATTGGAATTTTCCCTCCCTTTGTGGACATTGAATTTAATAAGAAATATTATATTAGCATGAAGTAGATGCTGCCACATAGCAACAGTCTATATAACCCATTAGACAGACACTCACCAGGGTGCTTGTGTATGTAGGATCTGATGTGTCATCTTCCAGAAAGCGAGAAAGCCCGAAATCGGATACTTTGCAGACTAGATTGCTGTTAACCAGGATGTTGCGAGCAGCCAGATCACGATGTACGTAGTTCATGTCACAGAGGTATTTCATGCCAGCTGCAATGCCACGCAGCATGCCAACCAACTGAATGACAGTGAACTGGCCATCATTTTGCTAAGATACAGAGAATACAGACATATGAAATATATTAAAATATAATACAATTTTGTGTTGATGACAAATGATACACATATGTTTCTTCTCTACATTAAGAAAAAAAAACTTTTCTAACATTTTTATATCAGCCTTTCTAACAAAACATCTTCGTTATGTGAGCTTGTGGCAAAATCTTGTGGCAAAACATCTGGACTTCAGTCTCGGCAGACACATCTGGGCCCTGCCCAATGGGATCCTGGGTCAGTATAAAGCAGCTCAAGTATTGCTATCACGCACTGTGAAATAAAAAGCTGTTGTGTGGTTATTGTAGGTAATTTATTTTTTACAAATAATCATGATTAAATTGCTCGTGCAGCCCAATTAAAAGTAAAAAGAAGTGGCCATGTTGATTTATTTCACTTGTTGAACAACTGAATGATGGTTAACTGTGTGAACAGCACATTTCTAAAATGGCATCGGTAGCTAAAAATGTTTTTTTTTTTTATTCCGCACCACTAGGTGTCAGCAAGTCAAAGACAACTTACAAAATTTAAGTGCACTTTCAATGTTACTGTTGTTGTTTTCTTGCAGCAACAGTGAAGCTTACCCGAAGAAAGGAGTCCAGTGATCCGTTCTCCATGAATTCAGTGATGATCATTACTGGAGTGCTCTTGGTCACCACTCCTTCCAGGTGGATGATGTTGGGATGGTCAAACTGCCCCATGATGCTGGCTTCGCTCAGGAAGTCCCGCCGCTGCTTCTCAGTGTAGCCTGATTTCAGAGTCTTAATGGCCACCAGAATCTCCCTCTTCCCAGGAAGCCTGAGATTACCGCTACATACCTCTCCAAACTCACCTTAAAAGTTCAAACAATTAGATCAGTTGATTGAACCACTTCAGAAGAAAACAATTAAATTAGCAGCCCAGTTTACAAAAACTTTTTAACAATAATCAAAGGTGTAAATGTATGCTTTGCTAGATTTCAGCTGCTTTCTAATTAACGGTCGATTTGTTATATGTAGTCAACTAACTAGATGATATGCAAAGATGTTGGTTAGATTGCAAATCAGCACTCTATGCCATTAAATCTATGCATATTAAAATATTCCTTATTTATGTGAACAGTGAAATTTACCTGCACCAATGACTTGCTCGATTTTCACACAGGTCACGTCTATTTCTTTGGCGAACTCACGCACTGCCTCATTGGGATCCTCATATGTGAAAGGATCAATGTAGATCTTCATTCCTGGAGACACTTGGAAAGAGAAACAGGAGCTGCAGTGTATTCACCAAATATATTGCCTATACTGTAATAATACTGTAATGTTGATTCTTAAAAGACAGGGTGAGACAAAATCCAATTTTTAAAACTTAAAAGTTTTGAAGATCTTCCCTTAAAAAAATCAGATCACCAAAATAACACAAATGTACAAGCATTATATTATATTACATTATATTTCATTATATATGTATTTAGTTCTTTAGATCTTCAAATTGTAAGTACATTTGTGCCGTTGTTAAAATGTTGTTGATATGTGCTCTGCTGTTTTCATTTATTGACTTGAGCCTTGTTTAAAAAGATCAAGTAAATATTATAAGCACAAATGAAATATTATAAAGCCACTGAAAGGTTTACTCACTGTGGCCGCTGGTGTAATGCTGAAGCTTGTCAGTGTATTCAGATTCTGTCCTGTCACTGCCTCTCCTGATGAGACCCCAACAGGAAAAGAAGGAAAATGTAAAAAAAAAAAAAAGAAAAAAGGGGGCTACTTTGAAACGCTTTTAAGCTGTTTCTTAGTTTATAAGAGCAAGAGGAAATCAAAAATCTGTTCAGTTTTGTTTAATCTTTTCCAGATCATGGTAACCAACAGACTCACCGGTTACAGACGATAATGAGCACAACCACAGCGATGAGAAAAACAACACCAGCAACAGCAGAGCCGATAATGAGGGGCAGCTTCTCCTGCAGGCTGGACCTGTACTCCTCTTCAGATGTATACATGGTAGACACAAAATCAGATCAGCTTTTGTGATTTTTCATCACAAAAAAGAATCTAACATTTAACTTTAATAAAATTAAAAAGTCACTTTGCATACTGTCCTAACATGATCCTAACTCTACTATGCTAATTAAGTGCTCAAGAAACATTTCTTATTATTTGTGATAACATTTCATACTATTATCAATATTGAAAATAGTGCTGCATAATATTTTTGTGGAGCATGATATATTTTTCCCAGGGTTCTGCCATGAATAGAAAGCTCAAAAGAACAGCATTTATTTGAAACAGAAATCATTTGTAACATTAAATGACTTGACTACATAAATGTCACTTTTGATCAATTTAATGCATCTTCCAAAAAACATTCTTACTGAGCCCAAACTTTTGATCGGTAGTGTACACGGAAAACTGACTAAATTTGCCACATTTATATCACAGTATTGTTAAATTCTTGATTCTGATTGGCTAACAAACCTTCACAGACAGTTGATTCATCTTTAGCAATTGAGTGTCAACACTTTTTACATGTGTGACATTTTAATAACAATGTTAACAGTCACTTTCTGGATTTTGTCAGACATGCCACAGAATATTCTAATGCCTGCTAAACACAAATAAATGCATTTCCAAGTAGCAGATTGTTCCCTTCTGTCGAATGTTTCCATTTTCGTCAAAGTGACCATGGCTACATGTCTCAGATTAGTATTAAGAACAAGCAACATGCTGCGATGGCTTGGCCCTTGACACACAGATCTCACATTGTGGTCCAACACACTGTGGTTAAAGCTATTTCAGAGACTGGAAAGTGTTTTTTGCCAGACTATGGCACCTGACTTGTAAAGAAATAATCAGACTATTAATTGGAAAAGCAGAAAAGCAAAATCAACATGTCTAATGCCAAACGTTTGTTAAAGTCCAGTACCTTCAGTCATTGTTTGGAAGTACATCTTCCCACTTAAACGTCCAAAGCCTGCCACTGTTCTGGCCCGCACCTGGAAGACGTAGATGGTCCCCTGCTTCAAGCCCCGGATAACCGCTGTATTAGTCTGACTCCGCAGTAGAGAGGAGTTCGACTCTGCCGTATTCTAGATTTGAACCAAAGATCAAAAATCACATACAATCCATCCAGAAGCAATTAAAGTCATGTTTAGAATGATAAAATTGTCCACATTTTAGAAGAAATGTCAATGATTCAGTTTAATTTCTTTTGGTTTTGCTGCTTGACCAATTTAGTTAATTAAAATTATGCTAATGCAACAACTTGTGAACTTTCATTTCATTGCACGTAGTTAATTTAAATTAGCACAATGGAAGTTTACTTAATATACTCTGTTGGTACTACATTAGCAATTTCATTAGCATAACGGGATGTACAGAAATCCAGAACTTCACAGACACATTGGAAATTTATTAGAGTGTAATGTGTTAAACTAACATCATCTATTCATGTAGTGTTTTTAATTTAGTTCTTCATAGAAGTAAAGTTACTTCATTTAGGGATCACAGGCACTTAATGTGGCCTGAGCTCAGATTCCACTCTTAATTAATCTTAATTGAAGCTTGTATTAGAGCATAATTCATTTATCCCAAAATATTATTATTATATTTATTGAAACAGATTTTTTTAAAGTTCACCTCAGTTGAACTTCATTAAATGTTTCTATTTTTTGAGTGAATAGCTGGACAATTTTCATTATGTATGTATTTGATGATTTATTACCTTCTCATAATACTGCAGCTCATAGTCCAAAATGACTCCATTGGGCTGGTCTGGCTGGGACCAGGACAGTGTGATGCTGTCCACAGTTCGACTGACCTGATGTATGATTGACACAGCAGATGGAGCTGTAGAGAGGGTGATAAAAAAGGTAACAATTAAATGAGAAATAAACTTAGCTGGATACATAACGTGTAGGAGTTCATCTAAGAATCTTTTCATGAGAAATAAGTTCATAATAAGGATTACATTAGAGAGCTTCTCAACGCTGAATGAGTTTAGATCACAACACAGAATCTCAGCCAAGCCAAGGCCCCTCTTTTCATTAAGAACATTCAAATGAATACATCGCATAATCCTTAATAAATTAAAATGAATCACGAAAATCCCACGTTTGTATGTTCCATATACAAATTATTATTTTTATTCAGCAAAAATGAATTTAATTTGTTCAAAAGTGACAGCAAAGACTGTTCTAATGTTACAAAAAATGTCGATTTCAAATCCCTTCTGTTCTTTATTCATCAATGAGTCTTGGAAAATTATCAGTTTTCACAAAAATATTAATCAACACAACTGTTTTCAACATAGGTTATAATAAGAAAGGTTTATTGAGCATGAGTTCAGCATATTAGAATGATTTCTGAAGGATCACGTGACACCGAACACAGGACTGCTGAAAATGAAGTTTTTCTATCCCAGGAATAAACTACATTAAAAAAAATAAATAAATAAAATTATATATATATATATATATATATATTAGGGGTGTAACGGTTCACAAAATTCACGGTTCGGTTCGATACAATACACTGGTGTCACGGTTCGGTTCGGTACGTTTTAGATACAGCAAAAAGAAAAAATTGGCAGATAAATTTCCTTGATTTTTAAAAAAATGTTTTATTTATTAAAACTAACAAAGTATTTTTTACATTGAACAATGATGGAGCTATTCTTTACCCATCTTCTATGGTGTTTTCTTAGCAGCATACTGTATAAAACAAAAACAGCTCCTTATAAAAAAAAATGAAAATGTTATATTATTGTAGTAGTTATGAACAAATACAAAGATGTAACTTTTTATATGGAACTCTATAACTCTTTATATTGAGTGTGTTTTTACTCAATTGGTTTTCTATAGGGCTTATCTTTTTTGGAACAAAGCAGGAATTACGGTCTGTCTGAAATGGGCTCGTGAAGGAATATTGTAACGGGGCTCAATTACATTAAGCATGTTCTTAAAACCTACGTTTTCCACTACAGTGTAAGGCGCTCGCTCACTCAGTATGCGCTGAAGACTCGTTGCAAAATGGCTAATGCGTTTAACAGACCAGAAATAGAAGATCCTCATATAAACAACAGGTCTGGTGTTTGGGTGCACTTTGGATTCCCTGTAAGCTATAATGGTAATGATAGAATGAATGGTAAATAGTAAGGTCTCATATCCGCGGCTATAACGTAAATGTAGTCTACCAATCGCCGTGGTGATGTCTTTTGCCCTGTTTGAATCCGTTGGAAATGTCTGTCTAAATGCTGCGGGGATAGTTTGTTGCGTGTATGTTTCTCCTTTTTTTCGTCTTTTCCCAGATACTGACACACTAAGGTGATGTCGGCGTAAATGAGTTGACATGTTTCAAGTTTTTTTTTTTTGTATTCCCGCTGATGTACCCTAGATGCGACATATCGTTGTTTTTTTATCCACCACTCTCTTGCCATCACCATTATAGCTTACAGGGAATCCAAAGTGCACCCAAACACCAGACCTGTTGGTTATTGGAGGATCTTTTATTTCTGGTCTGTTAAACGCATTGGCCATTTTGCAACGAGCCTTCAGCGTGTATTACTGAGTGAGCGAGCGCCTGACTGAGTAGCCTAACATAAGCATATAAGTTGGTGTTTTTTTCTTCTTCGGGGGTGTCAGGGGCGTTGCCTGTTACGTCGTTTGGGTTATTGGGCTACCTTGTTGAACGCATATCATTATATTTCACAATTTTTTTACATTTTCCAAATATAATTAATTAGTCCAACGAACCGTTCGGTCCATAATGCGTACCGCGTACGAACCGAAAGCCTCGTACCATACGGTTCAATACGAATACGCATATCGTTACACCCCTAATATATATATATATATATATATATATTTTTTTTTTAATTGTAATGATATTTCATGTTACTAGGGGTGTCCTTGACTAAGGGTTTTCATCTTGCTGATAGTCGACTGACAGTCGAATCATATGTTTGGGGGCGGGGCAAAATACATTACAAATGTATTTAACAGAGGGAAAATGTGTAACAGATGTCTAGCAGATGAAAACGGGGCAAATAATGTTTTATGTTTTTATGATTAAAACATATTTAACATTAAACGTCAGCGAAACCCTAAGAATTCGCAACATTTTTTTTACAACGGTGCTCCCATTGTAACATTCTGTATATGACGGTACTTATTAATGTTCTGCATTTCTGTTTTGAGCTGCGCACTGAAGATGACCAGTACAATGAAGCATTTAGCAGGTTTTTAATCAATAGGATTTAACTCATCATTTATTTAATATAGAATGCGCTGCGTTATTTATACAACATAACGTTAATATTACAACTTATCTTCACAAAACACACCCAATGTAGAAATAAACGTGTCTGCTCGGCTCTGAATGAACTCTTTTTGTGAAAGCATTCTTCATGCAACAACGCTTAGAAACACTGAAACTAAACTCTAGAAATGAACAGCATTTTATTATAATAGTGTTCTCATTATAATGTTATGTATATGACAGTCCCATAGTTATTAATATTAATTGTGCTGCACGCTGAAGAAATACTTTACTGCAGCGCAACTCAACCAAACGAATCTTATAAGAGATAAATAATATACACTTAATATATAAACCGAGCAAAATTGTTTGAAATTACTTGTACCCTACCTGAAAAATCCAGTTTTTCACTCACATGTTCACTCACGTTATAATATTTATTTGAAGCTTTTTTCCTTTTCAGATTCTTACAGCAATTATAATATTATGGTGTATATTAAATAATTGGGAGAAAACCGGTAGTTCTATGTGAAATTAGACATTGAGCACCCCCATATAGATAAAATGGCACGATCATAACACCTCTGCGAATATTCGACTGTGAGGTTGGGAGTCAAACCAGGCTCCTCGAATCAAAGAATCAAATTATCGACTATTTGGGATCACCCCTTAATATTACTGGTTTTAGTACTGCACAAGTACAACAACATTTCCAACGGAGATCTGCTATAATGTCTATAGTTCTGGAGCTCCCATGTTAACTGCCCACTGCCTTGTACTCACAGTTCTCTGGCACCCGTGCAGCTTTGGATATAGAGGAGCCATTATATCAACTGCAGCTTCAGGCTGACTACTAAAACAAAGACTCTGGAAGCCTATGTAACACTTCATTTTCATTTACAAGCTTGAAACAAAAAGACAAGCGTGAAAGCTGGCAAACACTATAGCAGCTAGTAAAACTGCATTTATGGTTTAAAGATCAAACAAATCACAGTGCCTTAAAGCCAATCGATGCCTTGAACAGGGTTCAGCTGGAGCAGCGGGTGGCAGAGTATATGCTCCTGGCATGCTTGCTTGGGTTTGTGGGGAGGAAAGTGATTCGGTTTATATGCCAAGTACTGGTTCCCTAGACATGCATGATAAAATATAATAGGTAAGATAATATCTGAGCATTTTAAGACCATTTTAATATTTTTCAAAATAAAATGGTCAAATAAATGACACTGATACTCTTTCACATGTGCCATCTCTGTATAATTAGGGCTGTTAAGCTCTAAGAAAGATGTTTTATACATTGTACATTGTATAGTTGGCATAAAGTTGATGGTTGATCGCTCAGAGAGTTCAAGGCCTCAGGTTTTTATACTTTCTCTGTTGCTGATCAGAGCTCAGGAATATTAAACGCACAATGTTGTGTGAAAAATATGTCTTGTGGTATTTA
Organism: Carassius carassius; assembly: GCF_963082965.1. Taxonomy (NCBI): domain Eukaryota; kingdom Metazoa; phylum Chordata; class Actinopteri; order Cypriniformes; family Cyprinidae; genus Carassius; species Carassius carassius. The sequence continues at coordinate 14,083,523 of NC_081800.1, forward strand.
GTTTCTCTGTAAACTTCGATCCTGAGCTATGATTAAGTGTTAAGGATGGGACTGTTGAGGAGTTGAGCGTGCCGTTGTGTATGTTGGAGAGATTCCTCCAAACAACACTAGAAAAGACAGATGTGATTAGACTAACTCTCCAAATAGGAAGATTGAACCATTTCAAACAATCACAAAATTCAATTCTTCAGGCGCATGCAACTTTTTAACCCCCATAATTTATTGTTGATGACAGGACTACAGTCTGGGAAATTATTACAGACATGCCAAAGTCATATTCATCCATCATTTACTGTATGACATTTGAAACCTGTAAGACTTACTTTCTTTGACGAAATACAAAAACAGAAGTTTCATGAAATCTTCAAGCTGCTCTTTTCCCAAGCACTGGAAAATGAATGCTGACCAGCACTAGTATCACATGATCCTTCAGAAATCATTCTAATATGCTTTAGTGCTCAAAAAACATTTCTTATTATCATTAATGTTGAAAACAGATGTGTTGCATAATATATATATATATATATATAAAAGTGTTTTCAAGGAAATGCAGCTCAAGAAACCCCAAAATATCTGGAGAGAATCCACCACAGGTATGAGTCCATAAAATACAGTCATTATATATGAAAATAAGTTGTTTTGGTTTGATGAAGTGATCGGTTTTCCAAAGAGTCTGCAGTAATTGGTACTTCATTATTCCGCGGCTCTTTGACTGCAATTTATGACAAAAATAAAAGTAGTACTCTCTCAGTGAAAAACATTAATTCATATGTCCTTGCGGTATTCTGGATGAGAATAAGAGGAACAGATTATGAGTATTTCCATCTGAAATGGATCTCAGAATCATTCTTTTTTTTCTCCACACAAATTTCCACTGTAGCAAATAGCAAAGTAATTTCCTAGTTGATCGCAGCTTAAAACAAAGTATTAAAGACTTGAAAACATTAATGGGAATACCTATAGGCCTAAGTTTTTTTTAAATGGAGGTTCTTATGATATTAAGAAACATGTTTATTTATTTTTTTACTCTCGAAATTTCTTCCCTGAGGCTTAATATCCAATTTTTCATAATAATAATAATAACAAATTTTCGTACACTGTTTTTACTTATTTGATGCACACACCATATTTTTTATAAAAACAATTATCAAGTTTCTCAGAGCAACATTATTAATAAATCCCTGAGTGCTGTGTAAACACATAGTTGTGGAGCTCAGGCTTGGACTCTGGCTGAGCAGCCGGTCCTGGCATTGTCCCTCTCTCTGTGTTTGGGGGGGATGGGTGTTACGGATGGTGTGAGGTGGATTTTTGTCTTTTAATGGCCGAAGTGAAGCGGTAATGTGTACTGACAGGCACACCGGTGGAGCCCCAGCCTCCAGTGATAGGGCCAGCGAGTTCACTTCAGCACAGCCGGGGGCACGGCTCTCATTAAAATGCTCTATTAAACACTATTATGTTCCTTTTGAACTGGCTCTTTTTGACAGGCATTTAAAATCACTGTACAAAGCAATATGACGAGTGTTGTGGACTAGCTTTCAGTTCTCAGATAAAAATTGAGGGAACATGAGAAATCTGATCAGGTGAAGATAAAAAGATGCAAACACATCACTTTCATGATAGTGTCCTATAAAACTCAAAGCACCTTTCTGTTGCAAAGAAAAAAACCTTGGGAACATGACCAGTGGCATCAACTGGCTACAATTAGACATTTCTTAGGTGGTGTTTCTTGCATAAAATTAAAGCAAATATGTACTAAATTTGATAGTATTACTATTTTATTCTAAATAAAAATACAAATATAATTACATACAGGTGCTGGTCATATAATTAGAATATCATCAAAAAGTTGATTTATTTCACTAATTCCATTCAAAAAGTGAAACTTGTATATTATATTCATTCATTACACACAGACTGATATATTTCAAATGTTTATTTCTTTTAATTTTGATGATTATAACTTACAACTAAGGAAAATCCCAAATTTAGTATCTCAGAAAATTAGAATATAACTTAAGACCAATACAAAGAAAGGATTTTTAGAAATCTTGGCCAACGAAAAATTATGAAAATGAAAAGTATGAGCATGTACCGCACTCAACACATAGTTGGGGCTCCTTTTGCCTGAATTACTGCAGCAATGCGGCATGGCATGGAGTCGATCAGTCTGTGGCACTGCTCAGGTGTTATGAGAGCCCAGGTTGCTCTAATAGTGGCTTTCAGCTCTTCTGCATTCTTGGATCTAGCATATCGCATCTTCCTCTTCACAATACCCCATAGGATTTTCTATGGGGTTTTCTATGGGGTTAAGGTCAGGCCAGGATTTTCTATGGGGTTAAGGTCAGGCCAGTTTGCTGGCCAATTAAGAACAGGAATACCATGGTCCTTAAACCAGGTACTGGTAGCTTTGAAACTGTGTGCAGGTGCCAAGTCCTGTTGGAAAATGAAATCTGCATCTCCATAAAGTTGGTCAGCAGCAGGAAGCATGAAGTGCTCTTCCTGATATACGGCTGCGTTGACCTTGGACCTCAGAAAACACATTGGACCAACACCAGTAGATGACATGGCACCCCAAACCATCACTGACTGTGGAAACTTTACACTGGACCTCAAGCAACGTGGATTGTGTGCCTCTCCTCTCTTCCTCCAGACTGTGGGACCCTGATTTCCAAAGGAAATGCAAAATTTACTTTCATCAGAAAACATAACTGTGGACCACTCAGCAGCAGTCCAGTCCTTTTTGTCTTTAGACGTTTCTGACACTGTCTGTTGTTCAAGAGTGGCTTGACACAAGTAATGCGACAGCTGAAACCCATGTCTTGCATACGTCTGTGCATAGTGGTTCTTGAAGCACTGACTCCAGCTGCAGTCCACTCTTTGTGAATCTCCCCCACATTTTTGAATGGGTTTTGCTTCACAATCCTCTCCAGGGTGCGGTTATCCCTAATGCTTGTGCACTTTTTTCTACCACATCTTTTCCTTCCCTTCGCCTCTCTATTAATGTGCTTGGACACAGAGCTCTGTGAACAGCCAGCCTCTTTTGCTACGACCTTGTGTCTTGCCGTCCTTGTGCAAGGTGTCAATGGTCGTCTTTTGGACAACTATCAAGTCAGCAGTCTTCCTCATGATTGTGTAGCCTACAGAACTAGACTGAGAGACCATTTAAAGGCTTTGCAGGTGTTTTGAGTTAATTAGCTGATTAGAGTGTGGCACCAGGTGTCTTAAATATTGAACCTTTTCACAATATAATTTTCTGAGATAATGAATTTGGGATTTTCTTTATAAACATCAAAATTAAAAGAAATAAACATTTGAAATATATCAGTCTGTGTGTAATGAATGAATATAATATACAAGTTTCCCTTTTTGAATGGAATTAGTGAAATAAATCAACTTTTTGATGATATTCTAATCATATGACCAGCACCTGTAGTTTCCAGATCAATTCCAGATATTTAAAAATAAATAATAATTAATTAAAAAATAAACAATCTATATTATTAATTTTAATAATATATACTAATATATAATAATATATATAGTATAATACTATAACAATATTAGGGATGAAACGATTCCTCGAGTAACTCGATTACAAAAAATGATCGAGGCAAATTCCTCTGCCTCGAAGCCTCTTTTGATTTATTTTAAATCTCACGTCAGGTTCTTTCGCAATAATTTTTTTAATGTGACACAACGCGTTTACGTCAACCACAAAGCGGAAGGAGACACAAGCGCTGCGTCCGAGATCGCATACTGCAAGGAGTCAGCAGTGTTTTGATTTGAGGGCGCGGGCAAACTTAAAGAGAACTTCGTGGCGTGTGTCCATTGCAAGATAGATCTGGCATACCACAACTAGGGCCCTATGATTTCCGCGATGCAGAAAACGCGGAGGGAATCGCGGAATCCAGTCATAAAAACGGAATTTACAGTTAAACGCGGAATGGCACGGAATTTGCAAAAATTTTGAATGAATTAATCAAAAATAGGTCATTGCACTTACATCAAATCACGATATGGACTAATATCTGTAAATATTAAGCCGGAACAGTCTATTTAAATATGAATCCTGCATGTTCTGCGTGTCTCTGTTAATGAATGGAGCAGAAACGCGAGTTCCTTTATCACACACACACTGAACACGTTCAACATGGACGTTAATACGCACAAACACACACCAAGACTGTTTGGTGATACAAGAGTTTATTGTAATTATTGATCAGAGAGTGAATAAAATACCTGCAACCCTCAGGCCACACTCTCCACTGCAGAAACAAACACATACTACCTTCCATTACAAAGACATTCACATTTATACTGGTGGCCAGCACCATTACCACATGTGGAGGGACAAACTCACGGAAAACACTACACATGTTCCCTTAAATATACAGAGTCTGAAAGAAACATATTGGCATGATGTTCTACTTAATAAGTCTACTTTGATGTCATTAATTCGTTCACATTAAACAGGAAATAACAGCAACAACTCGGCCACGTTGCCCCTGAAACCCCCACGCTCAATTAATACATGGTAGATTCCCACCCTAAGCGGAACCAATAATTCCTGCCATTGTTTCTTACCAGGACTCACGGGACAAACGCTACAGGGGAACAATACACATAGTTTAGAGGTATTTCATTCACTCTCCGATCAATAATTACAATAAACTCTTGTATCACCAAAAAGTCTCTGTGTGTTTGTGTTTGTGTGTATGTGTGTGTATTAACGTCCATGTTGAACGTGCGGTCCCTCCATGACCGTCACAAGACCCAGGGGTCTTATTTTCTCTTGCATAATTAATATTGCAAAAACATCTGATTAATCGATGGAATTTTTGGTAGAATACTCGATTACTAAAATATTCGATAGCTACAGCTCTAAACAATATAATATGAAATAAACTATAAAATATAATATTCTATAATATATAATACTATTATATTATAATATATTAAATATGTTGTTTTATAGATATTTTATACATATATACTATTTATGTATTATTAATATTTTGACTATGAACATCCTCTGCGATGTTTCAAACCGTAACCCGTGTTTACTGTTGACTTACCGGCCTGGTTTGTGGTGATGTTGACAGCAGTGAACTGAGGTGAGAAGGGACTCTGGTCAGACACTCCATTCACAGCCTGAATCTCAAACGTGTACTGCGTGTGGGCCAGCAGGTCACTGATATAGACCCGGGGATCGGTCAGGCCCAGTTGGCGGGGCACGAACTGCACATTGTCACCGCAGCGTGTGCAGGCCCCTCTCCCAGAACCACAGCTCTTGCAGATGATGTTGTAGACCACGTCCTCCCGGCCTCCGCTCTCTTTCGGTGGATCCCACTCCAGCCGCAGGGAAGTCTCGTTCACGCTAGAAATCACTCTCTGGGGTGCAGACGGAACCGCTGTGGAGAGTTAAACCACACTGCTTCATCAGCAAGTCCATGTCTTATCGAGACAGGAGTTTAATTAAAACAAGCCTAGGAATAGATTCTTGGATTAAATGGTGTAAGGTTGCAAGAAAAAGTATGTGAACCCTTTGAATTAGTCATCAAATTTAATGTCATCATCAAGTCACAATAATAGGTCACCTAAATTATCCCTAATTTAGGCCTATGGGATGTTAAGTGACTTTACGTGTATCGGCCCTTGGCTCTGCTGCGCTTCTGACTTGAGCACGTTCTAACTGCTTTGTCTTGTGTCTTTATGATCTGATTTTCACTTATTCATTAGTCTATTATCACCGTTCTTTTAAAAAGAAACTGGATCAAAGTAATCTCCGCTTTCTAACAAGCCACATTAAAGTAATCATTTCATAATGGATAATGACGAGATGAAAAGAGAAGTGGTTCATTGTTATGTAAAACAAGAGTGAAAGGGTAGAATGTTCTCCTCCCTCTATACTGGACACAGTGCAGCAGTTCAGATTACTGACAGCATAGAGCACTACACAGGCCCACCCTCCCCAAAAGAACAGAGCATTATGCAAATCCCATCGGGCCAATCTCGCTGCTCACTGAGTTAAAGCAATGAATGAATGTTCAGAGTTACACTCGTTTTAACTGGAGCTCTAAAAGGGCAACCCCATGTAAAAAGGAAAAGACTGCCTACATGCTAAAGTATGTACATCATGAATCTCCAGCGCTGAACTAAGCTGATACTAAATTAAAGCAGTTTACTTTCAAAGCAGTCTTTATTTTCAATTTATTTTAGCAAACTTTATTTTCAAGTTATATACTAAAATCACTACATTTTGGATATTAAAATTCTATATTTTTATGTAAAAAAAAAAAAAATCTGTTACAGTTGAATCACAACATACCGTATGAAAAATTATAAACATTTTGAGATTTACAATTTAATTATTATTTTTTTAAGATGAACTTTGAGTGTTAGATGATGGCAAAGGTAAACTAAACACAAAAATATAGTAAATAAGCTGCACAATTACATATTAGCAGAGAAATGGAATTCTAATTATCGACAAATACTCAGGTCTTTTTTTTTAAACTACTAATATCAGCTGATAACTGACATGGAACATCATGCATCCTTATTTCTTGCCATCTGTACTGAGAAAAATATTATTTCTGACTGCTTTGAAGATAGTCAAAGTGTATAAGGTGTTTGTATGGACCACATCAAAGCAAGTCTGATTTTCAAAAAAGAGAGTCAAAACCACCATAAATTACATAAAATGGCATAAGAGAATGACATACTGGTACAGGGCATCTGTAGAGGGTCAGAGTCTGCACGGTAGTGTCCACTGCGGCACACACAGTTGGTTGCACCCTCATTGGTGGTGCGACTGTTGATGGGACACTGGAGACATTGCTGGTCCCCTTGAGATGCTTTGAAGGACCCAGATGGACATGCTGCATTAAGAAAAGCGGAGTCAAACTATAGTCAATGGTAAATCAGAATAAACAAGTCATTCATTTAGGAATGGATTTAATGAGTTTGTTTTAAGATGCATCACACATACATACTGTAAATGTCTGGAGCACATTATCATCACTCTCTTTAATGTCTCCCCACATTAAGCACATTTTCTCATAAAACAGCCATGTTTATGTTTCAGTTTGGAATCAAAAGGAAATGTAGGAAGTGAAAGCCTTCATAGTGCATTCTGATGGGCCTCCAGTGCAGTTCTGAAGCTTGGTCTCGCACTGATAATCTTTTGTTTGGCATACAAAGAGCCGAATGGTGGAATAAACTAAAAAAGACAGCACAGTTTTCCCCTGCTGTCTAGTTTTACTGAAAACAAAATGCAAATGCGCTTGAGCTAATCAGAATATATTTTTTTAAATGAAGAATTGAATTACTTTCTGAAAATGTAATTTTAATAAAGTCTGAACTGGACATTTAGTTGTTGATTATGATTATGATATCAGCTTCACAATGAATCTGCCTTTGCAAAAAAAAAAAAAAAAAAAAGACAGAAAGAAAGAAAACAAAATAGATGTTTACATGATAATGCAAACAGTTTAGAAACAGAATGACATTTTAACTGTCGGATCAGGAAATAGAGGGCCCCCAAAAAGATGTTCTCAAAATGTGATCTGCCTCCATTGAGAGGATGATAAGAAGCAGCAGCTAGTGTGCGTGAAATTATGATGACAACCATTCTTGGAGACTGATTTGCTGAAAGTATTACGAAACAGAAAACACTAAGTCTATTATTTCTTAAAAGCAACTTTAAAATAATTAATATTATGAAAAGTGCTATTTAAATAAACATATTAATATAAAAAAAAACAAAAAAAAAGATTTATTTGAATCACAAACACTTTCAGAGAAGGTAGCTAAAAGGACATTTTGTATCACCTTTAGGCTGTTTTTTCCATATTAAGAAAGTCAATAAAGCCCATATAAATCCATATGACTGATATATCAAACATCATCTAATGTCTGGCCTTATTGATTCTCAGGTCACATGTCCAAGAACATGATGTTAGTGCCACCATATTCTAGTCTATGTACACTACCATTCAAAAGACTGCAAGATTTTAAAATGTCATTTATTCCTGTGATGGAAAAGCTGAATCTTCAGCAGCCATTACTCAAGTCTTCAGTGTCACATGATCCTTCAGAAATCACTCTAATACACTGATTTATTTTATTTACCTGTACATTTTGTTCAGTGTATCATCAGGGTAAATGACAGATTTTAATTAATTTTTTTTAAGTTATTTGTCCTAGCAGCTGAAACTGTGACATATTTAAATTTTTAGTGAAGAGTCAAGACATACCTTGTGAAACTGCGTCTCTCTGGTGAACCGGGACGTTACCATATTTATAATTTGGAATATACTTAAAATCGATGACTACACCATCAATGTCATGTGACTGCAGATTGACATGTTGAATTCACGCAGTGTTTTGACACACCTGAAACTCACATCATTTCCCAGTCACAGACTGCAAGACAGACAGCATCCTTTATTCGCTCACACCAAATTGCTCAACAGCTGCCACGTCTGCCCATCGGCCAAAATAACCTCAACTCTCATAATAATACAATTGTTTGTACCACACAGAAATAGCCCACTGACAAGAAATAAATCAAAGATTGAGGGTAAATGTAATGTGTCACATATCATCTGCAGGTGCAAAGCAATCAACACTTACCAAGAGCAAAGTGTGTTGTAGGAAGTACAATGAAACTCATTCTATTAGCCTAATACCCCAAATGGCTTTGACAGTAAAACATTACCCTTTGGCTGGCGCTCTCAGCCTATGATTGATGACAGAACATTCTCTTTCTGCCAGAAGGAATATAAGGCTTCCACGCTCACACATCAGAGTGAGTTAGAGCGGTGGACGCAGTGAATGAGGTGTTGGTTACAGCTGAATGAGGCGAAGTGGGTGTGAGTGACAGTGTACAGGAGTGGAATTAAATCTGTGGCTCCACAATAGAGCCTGTGCCGTGTGAGAGGGAGACGACAGCAGAACAATATCCCACCGACATATTAGATGTGTGCGCCGTGTACAGTACATGACTGGAGTATTTAAGTAAGTGCTAATGGAATTCTGGGAGAAACTGATTAAAGACCTTTGTGGCCCCTCACATTTTTTTATAATCTTACAGATCTGTTTATCTTCATTCCTGTGAGCAGTTGTGCTTTTTTTATGAGGCACATTTTACAACAGGGGAAATAACCGTAAACACTTATTGCCTCAGTATAACAGTTTATCCTTTGGTGAAAGGCATTTTCTTGCTTCTTAAACACTAACTCACTAATTTAAAGATGTATAATTTTCTCAATGCTAAAGTACTTTCTTACTCTTTTTCCGACTTTCTTTCCACATTTTCATCTTAAAATGCAGAGACAGCTATAAGTAAGACGCATGTTGGTAGATTCTCTCAAAAAAAGTAAAAACTATCTGAATTTTATGCCGAAATCTGTGACCGCTGTTTTAGATTACATCTTTACCAGTAGGTGGTGACTTATTGAGTTTATTGACTCATGAAATAAATGATTGACTCAACAGAATCATTCAAAAACAAAGAATCACTTGTCTTCTTATCCTTTATTAAAAGGATGGTCAGATGGATTTATCTATAAAAAAAGGACTAAAATAACCTAAAATAATTGGGTTTCAAAAATATCCTTGCATCCTTTACTACGTGTATCATCATCAATGATTTTTACAGACTGAATAACTAGGATAATTCTTCCACCTAAGATTGACTCATTTCACACTGAATGAAAAACATGCCCACATTCATTCAGCCGATTCTCTTCCACAAATGACATGTCACAGTCCGTGTCTTGGTTAAACTTGATAACACCAACTCATTCACCAACAAACATGTCCTAATTTGTTTATTTCACTTACTGTGAGGTGTCCTAGTTTGTTCAGTGTTTCCACTCAGAGTCTCGTTCAGACTCGAAAGATACACTCATTTAGTGCATTCGTTCAGGAGCTTCAACCAATGAAATGGTCCTTCAAAGTCCACACTCGAATACTACTTGCTCATGCTTTACTCAGTCTTTGAGGGTAGGAAAAAAACTGCAAAGTAGTCACACGTTTAAAAAGGAGAGACCTGTGAGTCTTAGCATGGTGACTAAATGAGAATGGTTTGTTTACTTAAAATTATTAATTAGGAAAAATCAGAAACATCAATAGTTCCTTAACTCAATCGACATTAAATGTCTTTAAAACATAACAACTAAACCCACTGCTAAATGCCACTGAGTTGCAATGACTAGTGGTCGACTGATATATCGCCAAGGCCGATATATCGGCTGATATTTGGCATTTTGCTTGTTTTTCTGCCTGTTTTTATTTTGGCGGCACTGAGAGTGGCTCACATTCTCCTTCTTGTTTGCCATCATCGTTAACAGTTCTGTCTAATACGGATAGAAGTCGGTCGAATAATCAGATAGAATGGTTAAACAAAGGAATTAATGTATACAAAAAGTATTATAACAAATGCTTTTATGTGATTAGCAATAGGCGAACATTATAATACTTTCTCGTTTGCCATCAGCATTTAGCAAATACTCATTTATATAATTTAAACAAATCTTTGAATGAATAATGAACATTTAATTTCACAAACCTTGCAAACTTAATCGAATCCAGCTGTGAGATCTTGTGCAGTGTGTATGTGTATCCAGCATTAAACTAGTGATTTCAAATTATGCTGTGCTTTATGCATTTGCCCACTGTCATATTCATGCTATTTTTACTGTTTGCTGTACGTAAAACGAGTGTTACCCAGGCTTGAAAATATAGAAAAATATGATTTCCAATGCACACAAACTTCCCAGAATACTAAGTGCCCTGTTGGCTACAGTATTTTTATTAAATATTTATTTGTGAAAAATACTTTGTCATTTAAAAGTATAAGTATGTTTATTTTAGACTTTTCATTTGAATCCATTGTCAAATGATTTAAAATTTCTTAAATATCATTTTTTTTTTTATTTAATTATATCGGCTACCCCCCCCCCCCCTTATATCAGTCAACCACTAGCAAGGACTAAACTGTATTTTGAAGCTTTTTATGTAAAAGCGTTTTGCATCTCCATCAATCAGTAGCATGAATCAAACTTACACTACATGACTCCATCTGGACACACTTGGTTGCGTTATAAAAAGCTGTTCAGCTCAAAAGCCACTGCCTGAGATCACAGCGGTTGACAGTGAGGAGATTAAATTCACAGGAAAGAAAAAGGTCCATTCTTCCTCAGACAATGCAGAGACTGACATCATGGGCCTTTTTCACTGACAGACATAATTTCATGCCGTATAAGATATGGATGCAGCCTTTTGTAAGCCCTCGCCAACAATTTTCTTGGCCAACTTGAGGTCACAGATGTGTCTGTAACCCTGCTTCTCAAAGCAGGCAGTTGGAGAGGCATTAATATCCATTAGAGGTGCCATGTCAACCTGCTGAACTTATCTCAGGATTCACACAGGGGATTTCACTTGTTTAATGGGGGTGACGGACTGAACTCATCTGTGCTATACTGCCTGTCATCTCCATATCAAGGTGAATGATAAATTTAAGGAGTTACTAAGGTGATGAGCTTTTTCCTTGAGCATCCATGTTTCATGAAGCCTTCAAACGTAGCAGCATAATTTGTGTTTGAGTTACTCTCCAATGAAACGCACATTTTTCTGTTATATGCAATCAACAAACAACTCAGTCCTTTACTTCAATTTGTTTAGGATTTCAAACTTGCTAAGTAAAAAGAGTAAAATTGTGAAATAATACACTTGAAAATAACTGTTTTATATTATTTTAAAATAAAATGTATCCTTGTGATGGCAAAACTGTAATTTTCAGAAGCCATTACTCATTTCTGAGTATTATCTTTTTTTGTTATGTTATGTTGCTAAAAAAAAACTTGGTGAATACATTAAAGGGTAACTAAACCCCTGGTCAGAGCCTGACTCCACCCACTGGCAATATTTGAAAAATGCTGAAAAGTGGGCAGAGCACAGCGGAGATAGAGGGCGGAGCTGAGCGAGTGCGACGTGATCCTGAGACCCGCAGTGACGGATTGATTGACAGCTGCTGTTGCTAAAAGAGAGTGACTGTAATGACGCAAGTAGCTTTGCAACAGAGCGATCATTTGAAGTAGAGGACTTTTCTCCCCCTCCTTCACCTGAAATGGAGGATGTCGAGGTGCCTGTGGCCTGAGCCATATCAATTCGAGCCGCTGGCTCAAACTGCGGTCTTAACTCCCGCACCGCGTCGCTTTTCAGCGCGAGCTGTGTGGAGATGCCCATTTCCACCTCCATTGCATTGGAGAAGCAATCCCGCGTAAAATGCAGTTTGCACATACTAGCTCTAAGCGGGAGCACGCGGTCTTCCAGGCCAAGTGCATGCAACCACTGGCGCCTAATTTTAAAGTCTGCTGGAAAACTATGCAGTCCAGCAGTGCTGTCGCAACCAGCAACACTACACTTACGTACCATCCTCACCACTGTACTAAATACAGATAAATATATACGCCAACTTGAAGCTATCCTAACTGATGCAATACTATGCTACTAACTAACTATGCTTCTAACAATGCTAACGTTACACTAATAACTATGCTAATTAACTACATAGGCTACACAAAATAATCTAAATAACTATATAATTGCTATGCTAAATAGATGCTATAATAGTCTATCCTGGTCGTTTTCAATACTCGCAATTCCAACTTCTGACTCACTACAGTGATTTTGACGGAACAAGATGGTTTTATACTGCCAAGGGCGTGGTAGCTCGTACCAAGGGGCGTGGTGAGCTGGAAACCGCTTACGTCACCTGTCACCGCTTACGTCACTTGCCACCGCAACATCCAATAGGAAAAATCAACTGCAGTAGCCACCGTTCAACCTATAGAGGGCAGCACTAAGACGTTTTTACACCATATATTGTAGAATTAAAACACTTTTGCTCAAATGTCAAAAAAGTTACTTGAATCAATGAACAGCACTAATAAAGCCCCATTCTTACAGAACATTAATTAAAAAAAGTTGGTTTAGGGTTTAGTTACTCTTTTAAGATAAAGTCATGTGGTATTTTAAAATGTCCTAATATTGTGCTGGAGTCCCCAACAATGAATTAAAATGCACAAGGTCCGAAAACGTAATTTTCTTAATATTTCTAAAAACTCCATTGCAAGCATGACTTGATCAGGACGTTTCTCAGTGGTAACTTTGTATGTGCTACTTTACTGTGACAGCAGTTTTATTGCATTCCTTATTATTTACTTATTTGAGGTGCACGTGTGTGAACTGTGTTAGAATGCCCGATGAGGCATATACACTAATGAAGGATAGCTGAAGGATAGCTATATGTTACAATCTGCAAAAAAAATATATTTTTTCGGAAACCCATATTAAAACTTCCTGAACATTAATTTAGCAAAAAATAAAGAAATAAAAAATAAAATAACTAATAATCTCATATTTGCAATGCCTCCTATAGCAACCTCCTCACTACAGGAACCTGAAATATCAGCATAGTGAAGATACGGTCACAAGCAGCCAGACAGCATGTGATGAGCCGGAGCAGAACGGCTACCCAGAGCACAGCTGTCAGTAAACACAGTATGAAAAGCTTGTCTCAAGAATGTATAAACAATCTCCACAGTGAGCCTCCACCGATGCCTCTAGATGCTTGTTAACACTTGGCAGGAACTCCACCAAAAATCAATTACACCCACTAATAGAATCTTTTATTTGCACATGCTGTTTGTGTTTTTGCACTCGATACAGTAAATTAATAATGAAAAAGTAACATGGCAAACATGCCCAAAAACTTGATGGAAAAATGTTCTTTGTTAAAACACCACAGAGTGCTGGGTTGCAGAAGTACCTCAACTGGCTCTTAAAACATCAGAATGTTCTAGGTCGCATAAGACACAACAGCTTGAGCAAGTTGAACACTAATGCACTTAGAGCTCCTCTAACACTGAAGTCACTGAAGTCTAGTACTGTACATTCTTACAGAACAATTGCAACAGCTGTAGCATGTTGTAGCTCACACCAACATCTTGTTTTCATCCTCAGACAAGGGCATAAATTCCCACCGTTGTGTGAGGGAACTCTCCCAGACTTTCATCACCACGGCTGAGCTCAACAGAAGATTGAGATTAATCTTGAATTCTTATGAGACGGCCGGGATTACCCAGCAGGACAGGACGGAGCCTGGGAGGCACCAAGACAGGAATCCAGCCCCTCTGTACTCAGAGAGCCAACATGGCCAAACGGCGCCCAAACTAGTCGTGTAATCGAGGGGCACCTGGCCAAGACACATGCTTGACAGATCTAAACATAAACCACTAGAATAAAGCAAAAGGAAGCTCTAGAGAGTAAAGTCATTAACAGTCTCTTTCATGCCTTTATCATCACTAATGTCTGGAATCTGAATAATTATGGGCCACAGCCAGACTGAGTTGAAGGACATTTAGGGTGTACAGTCTAGAGAGAAGAAAACAATTCCTTAAAATACTGACAGGCTCATTTAAATAACAAAAACTGATCTCTTTTTTGTGTGTGTGTGTGTCTATGGAAAATGTGTTCTGGCCACAACATTAAACACTCACTAGACTGTGTTGGATTTAAATAAGGAGTCGTCTAATTTTTTTGGAGTGACAAATGTCAACATAATCTTGTTAGTACTCATATGTAATTGCACTTAAATGTTGAATTTTTGTATAAACATTGAGGTGAACATTAAGAAAATACTGACAGCATCTAAAATGTAACAAGTTTACTTATTTAATGTAACACATTAACATATAAATACATAAAAAGTATCTATATAGTTTCATAAAAATGAGAATCGATTAAAATTAAAAAATACCATGCAATCAGGCTGCAAATATTCAAATATGGCAGCAAATGTATGAGAACATAAAGCAAACAATCATATTCTATTAAATAAAGCATTTTCTGTCAGTGCTTTTCTAAGAATCATGACAGGACTCTCCCAACAAGCACCTGATAGCCACAGACAAAAACACACCTCAATTGCTTCATTGTGACTGCAATATAGGAGCACTTACAAGTGCAAATTTACGTCATTTTGTGCTCTTTGCATGTGTCACTGATAAACGTAGGAGGCACAGAGACACAAAAAGCTTTCAGGCTGGCTCCAAGGTTTGTTACCTCCCCATATATTGATTTTAGTCACACTGCTCCTGTACAGAGCTCTACTATACTACAAGTGCAAAAACATATTTACCATTTTCAAGGCTGAGTGCATTAGTACGACTGAAAAGGGCAAAAAAAAGAAACCCATAACACTCCAAGTTTACCTGCCAACCTATTTCCCTCAGAGAGTGATTTTGTTTTATTCATTCAAAGTATTTGGTGTTAATATTTCAGTGCTCACAGACGCATCAGCCTCTGCTCTCCAGGGAGCTTTTTTTCTGCTGACTGCCTCCATTGTGCCGTGACTGACAGTTCAAATGTATTCATTTCATTTAGAGTTGTAAATATTAATGGTGTCAGCTCCATCTGCTAACCTCTACCTGAATCAAAGACCCCCATATTCATAGAACAAGCTCTTTTAAGTGACGTTACGACACCCGGACCAGATCTTACTGTGTGGTGTCAAAATCATGCATCTAAGATGCTCTATGTTCCTTTTGTGAGGCTGTCAGCCATATCTGAATGTGTCACTCAGCGGCACTGCTGGGGACAGAGCTAGCAGAAAACGCACAGCAGCAGTGAACAATGAAGCTGATCCGACAGTGATGAGTGTTTCAGTGGGGCATTTCAATCGTGGATCTTCAGTATGGTTTCTGTAAGCATTCAGACGATGATCCATAGGCTTGATAAATAACTTCTCCAAATGACAAAGGTAAATACGCTTCACACAAGTAAACAGCTTTCTCTAAAGAGAAATAAATCAATTCAGGGTGGCTGCTTGCTAAACTTCTTAATTGTTTGCAACAAGTCAATAATGCTAATCTTGTCCTTTGCCTGTATGAAAAGACATTAAGCAGGTAAATATACATTTATCAAAGCATTGTGTTTCCCCTTGGGTCAGCATGCTAAGTCAAAGCTAATTCATCTTGTGCCAAACTAGATAATAGGGAATTGATAAAATTCTAAATTAATATACTGTTGGAGACTTAATGTTATTACGGAGATGGTAAAGAGAGAAGATTAGAAGTATAGTGTAGAAAAAAATCCTTTATATTGACTGCTAATTTGCTGCCAGTGTTTTGTGTCAGCCTTAACAGCATTCTAAATTAAAGAGATATATTTCACCCAAAATTTAAAGGTCTGTCATCATTTATACACCGTCATGTTGTTCCAAACATGATTTTTTTTTAATTCTTAATAATAGAAAAAGATGTGCAAATAGCATAGACTTTTATTTTTAAATAGACTTTTATTCTATGAATGAATAAATAAATGAATAAAAATAATAGTTGTTGTTTGTATTATTTTGCAATTAAACAGTGCAATTAAATATAATAATATCATCATAACAATAATAATAATATATATATATATATATATATATATATATATAAACATTCATAATAATAATGCAAAATATTTCATTCTAAAACAAAAATAATTATAATTATTAATAATAATTATAATTATTATTATTATCTTTGTTGTCAATATTTTACAATTAAATATTGAATAATTTAAATTTAGTAATAATCCTAATAATAACAATAATATTTAATTAAAAATAATACATTATAACATATATCAAAAATTAATTAAATATATATTGATTTAATCATAAAATATAATAATAATAATAATTAATCCTAATCCTTCTCTTAATTTATGCATGGCAACATACAACATGATGGCATGGAGAAAAGATTAATACCCGAAAACATTCTGCACCTTTGCACTCTTTGTACATATTTTGTGACCTCTGAGTAATAAATGTAATGAGTCTTTTTGGCTGAATTTTGATGAGTGCAGATCTTTTTCATCTCTATATTTTAACATGAACTGATAAAATGTATACCTTGAATGCAATGTAAAATGCTTGGGATAAAATCATCTGCAAAGGCATAAAAACATTGAGGATTGTGCATAATATACCCATGTTAGGTTAAAGTGATTTAGCCCAAAAATACAAAATAAAATGTGATTTGACACCATATTTTTGCGATTTGTATATTTCTTTTTATGGGAAAGTAGTCCTTGCTCAGCCAGGAAGAACAGATAACATCTCTGAAGTCGTTGGAAGTGAGGATTTTGCCTTGTAACTTTTTCATGACATGGTCTATTTTTAGATCTACAGATCTACGGTCAGTCTTATTCTCACACAAATATGCATTCATGTTTGGTCAACGTTATATTAAAAGGACTTTATATACTGTTCAATATGAAAAAAATAAAGGAATTTTCACCATATGACTTAGTATGAATAGTGGGAGTTAGTGGAGTGATTTTGATCAGGAGTGCTTGTGCATAGAAAAAAATGGACATACACACACACTTTTTTTTTTAAAGTGTGAAATTCTTACAGAGCTGTACGGTTCGGGGAGATTTTTTTTTTTTTTTACAAATTTGGGTTTTCATACAACACAAACCTCTTTCAATAACTATTTCGGAGTAAAAAGTGTTTTTACAGGCCACATTCCCACTGTTTTTAACAAATTCAATATGACTTTCAATGAAAAAGAAATATTAAACAAAACAATAAGTATTGTAATAATACTATAAAAATAGTAGAGTAAAAAAGTAAAAAAGAACTAGACATGTAAATGCCACACTTAACTCTAAACATTAAAGAATATATATATATATATATATATATATATATATATATATATATATATATATATAATTAAATCATAACCTGCCAGATCTGAAGATATTGAATTTATTGAATCTATCATGGAGCTTTAACTATACGAGTAGCATACTGTGCTAAAAAAAATCACTTCTCTGTGTGGGTCTACAGAAAAAGCCCTACTAGTTGACTTTTTTTTTTTGCCTGGCCAGTGAAGCGTTTTCTTTCATGGTGATGTGCGAGAAGGAGAGGAAACGGACAGTCCTTGTTTCTGTTGCATTGCCTGGCTGCTGGAGTCTGATGGATGAGCACTGGACTCCTGAAGGGCCTTTGATCAATGAGCCCCTCATCGATGACAACAGTACACCTGCTTCCCATCAAAGAGACGAGGGCCAGGCAGCTCCGGTGTGGACATCCAGCTCCCAGCATTGATTAACCCCGTGCTCCACAGAAGCCTCATCTTTTATATCCATGCAGGTTTTCATGTCTCTCAGAAAGAACAGGAACTGACTGTGGACAGTGTGTACTTGCTTGCAGTTGCAACAGTAAGTTTAGTATTTGTACCAATTGGTACAGATCATAAAAAAAAAGCTGCTGTCAAAAAATTAGATTTTTTTATGACAACGTTTTGACTGTAATGCAACAAGCAACACACTCGGAGAGCTAAAATTCTGACTTGCCCTTATCGTAAGCCTAACATCTTTAGACACAAAGGTCAGCTGAAAAACAATGCGCTTCAATGCACAGTCCAATAAATGCAAAGCATTTCTGTCTTGAAAGCCTTTAAACAAACCACGCTGAATGCATTGCTGACATAATTCTATTGTACAGAACATGAATATAGAGACACCAGCCACCATAGTCAAATGTTTATCGGGAGCCAGAGCGCCTGACATCTTGGCAAATTTAAAAGTCCTGGCTAATGATAAACGTAAATACAGTAAGATTGTTATTCATGCCGGCGCTAATGATGTTCGACTTCACCAGTCGGAGATCACTAAAAATAACATTAAAGAGGTGTGTGAACTTGCAAGCATGATGTCAGACACTGTTATATGCTCTGGTCCCCTCCCTGCTTACCGTGGTGACGAGATACATAGCAGATTGTCATCACTCAATGGCTGGATGTCTAAGTGGTGCCCACAGAATAACATTTCATAGACAATTGGACGAGCTTTTGGGGCAGACCTGACCTATTGAAAAGAGATGGTCGACATCCCTCCTGGGGTGGTGCCACTTTTCTCTCTAGAAATATGGCAAATAGTCTTAGTGTTTATACTTGACTAACTGGGGCCCAGGTCAGGAAGCAGACAGACTGGCTAAACCGACCGTCTGCTAGCTGCCTCACGTCACAGAGGTCAGTTAATTCAGGTGTTGCTTCAATTGATAACAACGTTTTTAGGATTTCTCAGAGGGCAGGCTTCAAGTATAACTCGTTTGAAGTAATGGTGCTTCATATAACATTATCCAGAGAAACAAATGTTAATGATAAATCCCCTGTTATGTTTGTACTGGCTACTGTATACAGGCCACCAGGGCACCATACAGACTTTATTAAAGAGTAGGGTGATTTTACATCCTAGTTAGTTCTGGCTGCAGATAAAGTTTAATAGTTGGTGATTTTAATATCCATGTTGATAATGAAAAAGATGCATTGGGATCAGCATTTATAGACATTCTGAACTCTATTGGGGTTAGACAACACGTTTCAGGACCTAGTCATTGTCGAAATCATACTCTAGATTTAATACTGTCACATGGAATTGATGTTGATAGTGTTGAAATTATGCAGCCAAGTGATGATATCTCAGATCATTATTTAGTTTTGTGCAAACTTCATGTAGCCAAAATTGTAAATTCTACTTCTTGTTACAAGTATGGAAGAACCATCACTTCTACCACAAAAGACTGCTTTTTAAGTTATCTTCCTGATGTATCCAAATTCCTTAGCATATAAAAAACCTCAGAACAACTTGATGTAACAAAAACTATGGACTCTCTCTTTTCTAGCACTTTAAACACAGTTGCTCCTTTACGCTTAAGGAAGGTTAAGGAAAACAGTTTGACACCATGGTATAATGAGCATACTCGCACCCTAAAGAGAGCAGCCCGAAAAATGGAGCGCAGCTGGAGGATAACAAAACTAGAGGTATTTCGTATTGCTTGGCGGGAAAGTAACCTATCCTACAGAAAAGCATTAAAAACTGCTAGATCTGATTACTTTTCTTCTCTTTTAGAAGAAAACAAACATAACCCCAGGTATTTATTCAATACAGTGGCTAAATTAACGAAAAATAAAACAAGTGTTGACATTTCCCAACACCACAGCAGTAATGACTTTATAAACTACTTTACTTCTAAAATCGATACTATTAGAGATAAAATTGCAACCATTCAGCCGTCAGCTACAGTATCGCATCAGACAGTGCACTATAGACCCCCTGAGGAACAGTTCCACTCATTCTCTACTATAGGAGAGGAAGAATTGTATAAACTTGTTAAATTATCTAAACCAACAACATGTATGTTAGACCCTATTCCATCTAAGCTCCTAAAAGAGGTGCTTCCAGAAATCATAGATCCTCTTCTGACTATTATTAATTCCTCGTTGTCATTAGGATATGTCCCCAAAACCTTCAAACTGGCTGTTATTAAGCCTCTCATCAAAAAACCACAACTTGACCCCAAAGAACTAGTTAATTATAGACCAATCTCGAATCTCCCTTTTTTGTCCAAGATACTAGAAAAGGTGGTATCTTCACAATTATATTCCTTCTTAGAGAAAAATGGTATATGTGAGGATTTCCAGTCAGGATTTAGACCGTATCATAGTACTGAGACTGCTCTCCTTTGAGTTACAAATGATCTACTCTTATCATCTGATCGTGGGTGTATCTCTCTATTAGTTTTATTGGATCTTAGTGCTGCGTTTGACACAATTGACCACAACATTCTTTTGCATAGACTTGAACACTTTGTTGGCATTAATGGAAATGCATTAGCATGGTTTAAATCGTACTTATATGAGCGCCTTCAGTTCGTAGCAGTGAATGTAGATGTATCATATCGATCACAAGTGCAGTATGGAGTACCTCAAGGCTCAGTACTACGGCCGCTACTCTTCACGCTTTACATGTTACCCTTGGGAGATATCATCAGGAAACATGGTGTTAGCTTTCACTGTTATGCTGATGATACTCAGCTCTATATTTCTTCGCAGCCCGGTGAAACACACCAATTTGAAAAACTAATGGAATGCATAGTTGATATAAAAAACTGGATGACGAGTAATTTCTTACTGCTAAATTCTGAAAAAACAGAGGTGTTAATTATAGGACCTTAAAACTCTGCTAGTAATAACCTAGAACACTGTCTAAGACTTGATGGTTGCTCTGTCAATTCTTCGTCATCAGTTAGGAACCTAGGTGTGCTATTTGATCGCAATCTTTCCTTAGAAAGCCACGTTTCTAGCATTTGTAAAACTGCATTTTTCCATCTCAAAAATATATCTAAATTACGGCCTATGCTCTCAATGTCAAATGCAGAAATGTTAACCCATGCATTTATGACCTCAAGGTTAGATTATTGTAATGCTTTATTGGGTGGTTGTTCTGCACGCTTAGTAAACAAACTACAGCTAGTCCAAAATGCAGCAGCAAGAGTTCTTACCCCCAATTTCCACCAGATGCGTAACGGCTGCGTTACGGCTCCGTCACGGCGGCGGAGTCAATAGGTTTCCATTAAAGTCAATGGGCCCTATTTTAACGATCTGAAACGCAAGTATCAAGCGCAAAGCGCAAGTAACTTTGTGGGAGGGTCTTTGGCGCTGTTGCTATTATGCCGGCGGAATAAATGACTCTTGCGAACTCTTCAAATGACTCTTCAAAGAGGCATGTCTGAAGTAGCTTCATTATTCAGAGGTGTGGTTTGGGCGTAACATGAAATAAACCAATCAGAGCTTCATATATCCTTCCCTTTAAGACGAGACGCGCATATTTCATAGCGGATCGATATTTTAACGGCGGATCTTCCAAGGCGCGCGCCAGGTGCGGTGCAGAGCTGAGGAGACAGATGTTCTCGTCTGGCCATAAAACACAGGTGACATTGTATGGGGATAGGAGAAACACAACCTAATAAGCTTTGGTTTAACAGGCATATACTAATTTTGTAAATGTGTAATCTAGATTAAAATGCCTATTTTTCAAAGAGTCCTGGCCGAGAATTGACAGCATTTACAGATTGAAACAACAGCAAATCAATGATTCTTCTTCGCGTGACAGAATAATATATTTAAAATGCCAATATATTATTCCATTCAAATGGAACTGCATACATAAATGGCATTTTTCCCAATTCGGTTCTTGCAAGTGAAACGAGAGTAAAACAATTATCAGACCAGAGGGAATATTCACAAAACCATTTTTAAGACAACCTAAATAAAAAGGCAACAATCCCTGAATAGTTTTTATAAATATTTCGATAAAAAATAAATTTTCCTTCTAAAATACAAAAATGACCAGGATAAATTATTATACAATTTATAATTAAGAGTTAAAGGCTTACAATCGGATTTAAATCTTAAAGCATCCAGAGAAGAAAGAAGTAGATAGGAATCTAATTCATACACCACATAACTGTATATAAGTAAAGGCAAGACATAGTAGAAACTTCTCTTTCTTACATATCATGTTTCTAAAATAAAACCCAAGCTTTATTTCATTTTTTTTCTTTAAATGAGTTATGTGAGACTCAAAAGATAATTTATCATCGATAATGATGCCAAGATAATTAAATTATTTTACTAACTTAATCACATTGCCTTGTGAAGTCTGGAGAGGAATGCACGCACACACGCTACACTATGGCCATTGCGCGCTTAAAATAGCATCTGATAACATGCGCATTGCGCCATTGACTTTAGACCAGGTTTTTTTTGGTTAGTTGCGCAAACGTTTTATTGAACTGCAAGATAGCATCAGGGACTATTTGCGCCGGATCACGCCTTCTTTTTTGCGCCGACCCGCCCAGGGAGCGCAAGTTCAATCTGTAGTTTGACAACGTGCGTCTGTGGAGGGAAAAGTCCGCTTTGCGCCGGTGCAAAATAGGAATGATACTTGCGTCAGTGTACAAAGTCAATTGCGCTGGGTGCAAGATAGGGCCCATAGAGTGTATTTCCACTGAATGCGTTACAGCTGCGTTCCGACTCCGGCGATCCGCAGCCCTCCGGACCAGATACGCAGAGCTTCTATTTTTGCCGGATGCCGGAGCGCTCCGCAGCACTACAGGGCAGAGTACGCAGGACAGGAAGTCGAGTGACAAAACAGAACAGCCAAAAACAAAATAAAAGATCCGTTTAAAGAGCATATTGCAGGTTAGAAGACCCAACGAGTCAATGTATAGAAAAATAATGTAGGAACTAGATTTTCTTAAAAAAAAAATTATAAATACGCTACAGTGGCTTCTGGAGTCGTTTTTGTGATAAAATTTTACTTCCGCATCTGAAAATGGGCGTGACGGGCGTGACGTAGCAAGAGGGAGAGCGGTCGATTCAAACAACAGGGGGAAAAATGGACCGCAATGACGTTTCAGACGCTGAGGAAATTGTTCATACTTACTTGTATGACGGACCACAGCCATACAATTATGAACCTGCTAGGCTGCCAAGAGAGCAGGGACAGGCCAGGATTAATGTTAGACAGAACAACGGTCAGAGGAGACAAATTGAGTTGTGGTGTGAGGAGAACCAGTGGAGAACAGGGCAGGTGTCTTGGTGAGAGACCAGTGTTAGCTTATAGATACACGTTCGCTAACGATATAAACTGTGCTCACAATATTGTACAGATTATTACCATCGTATAACAGTTAATAGCAAATATATTATTGGTCATCTGGGCGTATTGGAACTTACAATAACAGAAACTAAGCTTTGATCAGGCGTTTGTCATGCTCATTAATATCCGTCCAGACTTACGTTACGTGATATAACTTAGCAGTTTCTCATCGAGAGACAGAGATATTTTTATTCCTGATACAATTTTTTGTTCCATAGGTGCATGTGTGGGAAATGTGAGGCAATGTTTAAAGCTGAGGAAAGTCAGTGTTGCAGGGAGGTGGATGCCTACTGGGCCTTAGTGGAAAATGTCACACCCAGACTTGATGTGCAGTGCCTGACTCTGCACCCAGGCTTCGAGGCTTGCTGTCTGAACCCATATGTGCTACAGATAGCCTATATGCACTTCAGACAGGAGCATGGACCTCTCCAGGCCAGCAGACATAAGTATGTTTATGGTAGAGATAATTTATTACTTTTGAGCTAAAAAGACATGTTCTAAGCGATCTCACGCGTTTTTTAGGCCAAAACATTTTTCACATACCGCAAACATCTATATCTCCTCACCATCCGCTAGCTGCCTGTCCCCTGAACACAAACGCAGCTAAAACATATATCACACTATTTGATGCCATTGGTATAAGACTATCAATATTGATATTTCTTCCATGTCTCAAAGCAATACCGCTACACTGCATACCGACAGGTTGTCCGCTGGGCCTATGGCATTCTGGGCAGGCACATCAGGAAGCCCTTACCTGCATGTGTTGTGTCAGCCATTAGAAGACAGTTTCCAGAGGAAGGAGGACTCTATAAAGGTTTTGAATGGCTCAATTTTGTTGACAATCAATAGAAAATAAACAAATCACAAATTGTTGTATAAAACTTTTTATGATCATATATACAATTTAACAATCTTTCGGGTATCACACTAAGATTTCGTTAACGTGTTAAATCGTGAATGCTGTGTTATATACACGCCAACAGCCTCATCCTTGTTGATCCTCTGGAGGGATCTGGAAAGGGGAGCAGGTGTAGTGGAAAACAAAACTGTGCTGCGTTCTCGTAGAGCCTGTGGTGACCTGGAGTATTCCTCTCTAAGAGACTCCATGAGGGCTGATGCATATGCTGGGAGAAGGAAGCAAAAGTGTAGATCACATTCATTGCTAACTCGTGGTCTGACTTGCTTAATATTTAAGAACTGACTGAAACTGCCCACCATATGATGGCTTTTCCTTAACAGGACGGACTACCCAGCCACCTTTGCGGAACCTTGGGTAGCGAACCGCATAACACGCCTCACCATCACTGGTTCCAGCAACTTCTCTGCTGCCATTGTGGTTGAAATGCAGGGCTGCCAAGAGAAGTCTGTAGAAAAAAAAGTCATTTTACCCATTACAAGTTGTGCATATGTAAATAAACCCAGAAGTAAAAAACTGGGGGGAAAAAAGCATTGCTTACTGCAAATTTAATGAAATTTGGGCTGCTGTGTTAGACTGCATTAGTTTCAGAAAGTACTCATTCTTTCACATCACACACTTACCTGCTGTACATCCCAAGAAAGGAGAACCCAGTGTGCTTTGGTGCAAAGTGCAGGATAAGGGAGTGAAATGCCTCCAGTGAAAAAGTCTGATGCTGTGGGGACAACTGCCGAACATCCTTTACCAGCGCTGTTCTAGTAGCTACACTCTCCAGTTTAACTGCTACAGTTGATCCTGCATAAACAAACATTTTGTTTTTAAGATGAGTCATGAGTGTATGACCACAATGAGGTGGGATTTTTTACAGACAACTTCATTATAAAGAAAAACAACACATCTAAAAAATAATTTATCATAATCTGTGACAAAAATGCTATTATAAACTACATTAGTGGATAAATCAGCAGTAAAATTTAATCTAGAAAAATCTGAACATTTAGGGAAGAAAAAAAATAATTTAGTGGGAAACAAATAAGAGACAATAAGTTTAACGCCTAATCTGGTAAAACAGCTGTTTAATGAGTCACTGTATTATGATATGAAAGGCTCCAATACAGTGCGGCACAAAGCGCTTATACGATACCCGATCTGGCAAAAATGGCAGTATCGAATCCGATACTCAGCATAGGCATCGGCTTGGGCATCCCTAATAAACAGTATTTTGTACCTGGTTCCAGCCATTCCTTGTTCCTTGCTTCGCCCTCCAGAGGTGGATGTGCACAGCAGGGAAACGTAGGAGTGCCATGTTCGTGGATGTCCTGAACGTGGTTGACCATGCTCTTCCACTTGGCCTCCATCACATCTGCATCTCCATTAGGAGTGGAAGCGGCAGTCCAGTAGAGGTGGTTAATAACAGCTGGCCTCCACAGCTTCAGTTCTTCACACTCCCTCTCCTTTGCAGCAGCATCCAATGCTTTCCCTAGACCTGTTTCACAACAGAAACACAAAATGTTAAAAAGGAAAATGTAATTATAGACAATATAAACAAAACTACCTTCATCAAGATACATACTTTTTCCAATATGCCAGATGTCAAAGAAATGGCTTGTTCCTTTGGGACACAACTCCTCCCGCACCCACTTGGCAACCTGAAATGTTTGAAAAAACACATTGATTACAAGAACATTTGATTTTAGCTGTAAATAGAGTCAGGGGCAAGATTCATGTGCGTTTCTTTACCTGCCGATTTCTGTCTGTGATCAGGGCTGACACTTGCATATGTTGCCGAGTCAGAAAACTTATGCTGCGCTTTAGGCCCTCTAACTCACACCAGCTGCTACTTGGGACCTCGGAGCTCTATAAAAAATATTTTGTCATCTCACTGTGTAACATTAAACAGGTGATATGTGTGTTTGATAATATTAACTTACCTGGACAAGTTGAAGATCTAAAACCTTGTTGATTCTGTCCTCAATCAAAGAGTATGTGCCATATTTTGCACAATGGCCAGGAGAATCTGACCTATGAATGTCAAAAACAGTTTAATTCATATGGTTAAGCACAAAAACTAATACATTAAACTATATTATCCAGTTTAGACTTGTTTTCCATTGTAATGATATAAGCTGAAGTGTGCTACCTGCAGTCACCAGACAGGATCAGTCCACCCCTCATCTCTTTCAGATCTCTGATGATCCCTGCCTGCTCATTCTGCCACGCCTGCACGATGGTTGGAATCGTGTACAAGCGCTGATGGCGAAAATAGGTGCTGGCACTGATGCTCTGAAGCCCAAACAGCTTCAACATCCTGATGGTCTGGGTAGCCATGCAACCTGAAAAGTGGATGGCCCCACTCAGTAATAGGTTGCAGGCTGGCATATTGCGATGCAGCATTGGCTGGTTCTGCCAAAAACGCTGATACCCACATGCTGCACAGACCTAAGAGATGTATGTGAAAGGCAGAAAATGACTATAACATACAAACAACAAAGTATAATGATTAAAACAAACTATACAAGTTATGTTACAACATCATTTTCTACCAGAAAACACAAATAGTTTCTTACTTGCTTTATTTTTACAAAAGTTCCCTCCTGCTTCTCAACATTGCCTTGGGTTTCCCCACAACCGGCTGGGCAAATGGTAAAGAGAGACATCAACTGGCTTTGGCACACAATGAACTTATCAGCAGCACTGAAAAAAAAAGAAAAACATTATTTTTGACTTGACACAATTTGATCATATAAAAACTTAAATAAAAGAAAAATAAGTCTTACTTGAGGTCAGGGTGAGATTCCTGCTGTGGTTCCTCATCAGAACTTGGGTAAAGTTGGTTTTATATTCAGACATTCGGACTTCCGCGTTCAATAGCTTTGTTAATATGCACTTGAAGAAGCCACTTTCGGTCAAGTGTCATACCGACCATGATGAGCACAAATCAGAACACATTTTTATGTCGAACTCGACGTTTTAAAGAAGCTGACAAACACACTTACCTCTATGGAGTGTCGTGACGTCATCGCTTATCTGAGGGACTATCTTACAAGATACGCGTTTTTTATTAAAACAGCCTGCAATGATACTGACCATGGTACTTAAGTCATCAAAGAACAACTTCTTCGACGGTGGTTTTTATTGGCAGTTTTCAAGGGAAGTGCACCACCCCCATCTACTGGACGGAGGTGTGATGGCGTTGGCCTGTTCAATTTGTATATACTTGTAATCGATTCTATTTTCTTTTCTCCTCCCTTTTTTCCTCTTTTTTTCCTCCACCCTTTCAATTCCTTCTCCTTTCTGTGCTGCACCTCTCTTTTCTTTTGCCTAACCTCTCTTAACCATTGTGTTATATACAGAAGTGTTTATACTGTATATGTAGGACCACATTGTTTTTATTGTATTTGTTTATTTTTACACAGGTTTTCTGAATTGCTATAGCACATTTCTTAAAAGCATCACTCTTTCTTAAAACCTTAAACATAAAGCCAAATCTTCAAACTAAAAACCATTTCTGCTGTAGGCAACTACAGACAATGCTTCGTAATCATATACATATTAGTTGCTACTACATGGACTACAGATAATTTACGAGACACTACATGAAATAATGGAACACACATTGTCCAGTGCATGTATTTAACAAAAAGTTCTAATTGTATATAGTGCATATTTTCTAATAAACCACACTCACACAAATCTGGTTGGCTGTCATTGTGGGGGTTCTCCATAGGCATAATGGTTTGTTTTGTTGTTGTTGTTTTTTTTGTTTTTTTTACTGGACGACTGTATATTCTATCACCCTACACCTGAACTTACCCCTAATTGAGGTCCCCAACATGACACAAGTACATAGAAGTCTGTGTGAATTAACATGTAAGTCCCCACCAGGATATAAAAACAGGGTGATATTGCCGGCAGCCATATCACCCTGGAGCCCAAGACTGGTTTCCCACTGAAGCTAAGCAGGGCTGAGCCTGGTCAGTACCTGGATGGGAGACCTCCTGAGAAAACTAGGTTGCTGCTGGAAGAGGTGCTAGTGAGGCCAGCAGGGGGTGCTCACCCTGTGGTCTGTGTGGGTCCTAGTGCCCCAGTGTAGTAATGGGGACACTATACTGTCAACAAGCAGCGTCCTTCGGATGAGACGTTAAACCGAGGTCCTGACTCTCTGTGGTCATTAAAAATCCCAGGATGTCTTTCGAAAAGAGTAGAGGTGTGACCTCGGCATCCTGGCTAAATTCGCCCATTGGCCTCTGACCATCATGGCCTCCTAACAATCCCCATATCTGCTGATCGGCTTCACCACTCTGTCTTCTCTCCACCAGTAAGCTGGTGTGTGGTGGGCATTCTGGCGCAATATGGCTGCCGTTGCATCATCCAGGTGGATGCTGCACACTGGTGGTGGATGAGGAGATACCCCCTGACTATGTAAAGTGCTTTGAGTGCCTAGAAAAGCGCTATATAAATGTCATGAATTATTATTATTATTATGTATACACACAGACACACACACACACTCACAAACAAAAGATATCACAATTCAGTTTGGTCAATATCGCAAAAATGTGTGTATACATAAAACACAGATGCTGTTGCAGATGTAGCCTTGAAAATAATCCACACCCGAATCAATCTGTGGAATATATGTTTCCTTTTGAAAAGTGTTTCAGATCTTTTGAATGCAGTGCTTCATTTGGCAAAAGATGTGATGCATTTTGCTTTTTGTGTGTGTACAGTTTGGAACAAAAAATAAATTTCTGAAAATGTGTGTAAGCAGTTCGGAAAAAACGGATCCATCCCTGGATGCCAACTGTCAGAAAATATCCATTGTGTGGATATAACACCATTCAGCAAACCAGTGTTATATCCAAACCCTGTTAACAGCTAGTGTTAACCCATCCCCCCCCCCCCCCCCCCCCAAAAAAAAGAAAATAAATAATTAAAAAAAACAATAATGGATGTTTATTTAGCCAAAAAAAAGACAATGAAGAGCAGAAGCAGGAGACTAATTGATGTAAAACAAAACAGTGTTTATTGAGTAGTCTTGGTTGTGTATGTGTCAATGCTCAGACTTCGTCTGATTCACAAATGCTGCTAAACCAAACTGATTCACAACAACATCCCATAAACATTCCATCATATGTCTTATTAATGAATACAAACAGCCATTCAAACTATGCAGTCTAAGACTACACAATAATGGAGAAATAATGAGAAATATATAAATGTGTATAAAAACAATATACGATTACATCGAGTAAATATATGATTATAATGATGATTTTCTATGGTTAGATGATCAAATTGACTAATGAAACTATTACATGCACATTATTATACATTTTCTATGAATAATAAAAGATTATAACAAAGAAACCTAAATAATATAAATGTGTGGTTATTGTCTTGAAGCATGTCGTTTGCATTTGAATCCTCACATCCTTCACGACATCACTACATAACTCAAGAAAGCTATTGCAAAATTTTTGGTGAGACATACATTTCTCTTATATGTACGTAAGCTAAACATAAAACTCTTATTTTTAAGTATTACGACAATTTCATTGTAGGACAGATAAAATTTGCTCGTACCCTTCTAACCATTTCACCCTCTCTTCACTGCTAATCAGATTGACTGTTGTCTTCAGACTGTTGTTACAATCAGTATCTCAGTTGTCAAATCAGGAAAAATACCTGTTTGCCACCCCCACCCAATTGACCCTGAAGTAGTTTCCCTGTCTGTCTTTGACAGTAAGGTCAAATTGTGGATACCATCTTCTATGACATGTCTATCTTCATCATTTGCAGGAATATATGCGCAACATGTTTCTCCGACTATCTCACAAACTGATCCCAAACTACGCGATTTTGCAAAGCACTGACTCTCAGTCCTCTCAGCTCCTCGTTGATGCCTTCCGTCATTATCTTTGTCATGTTAATGAAATAACTCAGTTCATATCTGGTAACCTGGACTTCTTCCATTAATGATGTGAATGCATATCTGTATATATATAAGAGTTTGTGTATTTGTAGGCCTGGATAGTTGCGATTCTCTCTACATGCTTCAGTCCGCAGATTATACAGCGTCACAGCAAGTTGCTATCGAGACATCCTTGGTCAGGTCCCAGACAGAGTCAACAATCAGCAGGTGTCGTGAAGATGGGGGAGGAAAGCGAGAAGGTTCTGGCTGCACTGCTATATGCACTGCTCATATTGCTCTATCAATAAGTTTGATCATTGTCCATTTTGGTCTCCAAAATCTCCTATTTCATTTCCAAATCCGTGAGCTTCTTTGTGATGTTATCCATATTGCGGTTAATAGTGTCAGTCATTGCTCTGCCCTCAGCTTCAGTCATGAGGGGCAGCTCTGTGAGGCTTTGGACAACTGTTACCGTCTTCTTAATTTTTCCATAACCCAGGTCAAAGCCTAATCCAATCAGCAGAAGACCTGTTATCATGGTTCCAAATAGGTAGATGTCTTCAATGTCCTCCATGGAAAGAGGCGCCAGACACAGTCTTCGGCTCTCACTCAGTCTGTGCCCGTCTTTCCCAGGACACATTTATATGTCCCTCCTTTTGTCAAACCAAGTATGCAAACCAATGGAAAGTTACCACAGGCCTCAGATAAGAGCCATGGGAACCTTCATATTCACACAGTTACCATAAGCTGATGGTTTATTTGAGGTTCTTTGCTGTGAAAGTCAGGAAATTGAGCCTCACAAATTAGTGAAGGGGCTTTAAGAAAATAGCTAGAGCAGTGGAAATTCCCATTTCCACCATCAGGGAAATAATTAAGAATTTCCAATCAACAGAAAATGTTATGAATCTGCCTGGAAGAGGACGTGTGTCTATATCGTCCTAATGTGAGGTGAGAAGGAGATTTGATTGTGTAACTCTACAATTTTCATAGTCATGAAAATAAAGAAAACTCTTTGAATGAGAAGGTGTGTCCAAACTTTTGGTCTGTACTGTACATATACTGTACATGCTTACAGATGGTTGCACAGCTACACACTCATATATACTCACACATACACATTCATATTCACATGCATACACCCTCTCACTCACACATTCACATACTCACAAATTTACTCATATAAACACATACATATAGTTATAAACCCACTCACTCATACACTGAAACACACACACACACACACACACACACACACACACACACACTGTACATACTCTCAGATGTTTGTACAGCTATACACACACGCACACACATGTACTGTACATACTTACAGATGGTTGACAGCTATACTTGTTTCCACTCACAAATACACACTCACACACACACACAGCTTCCCAAGGTGTTCTCTTTTCTTGTATATTTTGGTTTTATTTTCATTTGTGCACACTTAAAGGGTAAGTTGACATAAATTAGAAAAAACTGTCATAGTTTACTAACCCTCAAGTAATTCCAAACCTGTATGAATTTCTTCCTTGTGTTGAACACAAAATGAAGATATCTTAAAGATTGTTGGTAACCAGACAGATGACATCATCCACTGAATTCTATAGGTTTTTTTTTTTTTTTTTTTTTTGCAATGGCTACCAACAACGGTCTGGATTGTAATATCCTTTAAAATAACTTCTTTTGTATTTTACAGAACGAGAACCTCATGCTTGTATCAACGTAAGGGTGTGTAAATGATGGCAGAATTGTTATTTTTGGGTCAACTATCCCTTTACAACCAAATAATCCCTGTAAATTGCTGATGCACTGAACATGCAATGGTTTTAAACGGAATGGTTTTAATAGTATGTATTGCCAATAAAAAATGTTTTACCAGAACATTGTTTGGGTTGTCTTTTGGTTTGCCCAGGTATTATGCAGTAGAATTATAATATTACTTCCTATAGATTTATATACTGTAATAACGACTTATTTATAATTTATAATACAAACATTATTACACCTCCTCTTTCTTCCAACTAAAGCCCATTTCATTCATAATATTATAAATACAGGCCTATAATGGATATTATATCAGTGTGGTGTTGTTTTTTGATGTATTTTTGAATTGCCTGAAAATATAGAATGAACAATTTTTGACTATGCACAGCCCTGCACACACAGACCCACACACACAGACACACACACACACACACACACACACCTGCAGAAAACACTCGGCCAGGTCCAAACACAAACATAACTCCCTTACGATAACACATACTTTTTCACAGTGAGTAACACATCTCATGAAAATGTTTTGGAAGATCAATGTCCTGGTGAGATGTGGAATGGTCATTCACAATGCAACATTCTCTGAATACGGACAGTTTAGTACAGGGGTGCCCAACCCTGTCCTGCAAAGTTTAGCTCCAATCCTAATCAAACACACCTGAAGCAACTAATTAAGGTCTTCAGGCCCACTGAAAAATTAAAAAGGCAGGTGTGTTTGATTAGGGTCGGAGCCAAACTTTGCAGGACAGTCGATCGCCACAATCACACCAGCTCGCCATAGTTAGACCTTACACATTGCTATGGGTAGATTTAAAAAAGGACACAAAGTAAGAAGATCAGATCTATGGGGAAAGGTTGGAGGGACAGATGTTATAGTCAAGAAGCTGCAGGAAGCTGATATTTTGAATAGAAACACTGCACATTCCTCTGAGATATGGTCCCAGCTTGCCATTGATTTATTTAACGATGACAGACCAAAAAACCGCACGTGGATATGGGAGAATTGGAGAACAAACCGAGAAGGCATACAGGACAGAGTACGTCTGGCTGCAGAAGATGTGGAATGGGGATGCCATGAAAATAACAGAGAAGAAGTGAAAGAAGAGTCAGAAGTTCAAGGTAAAATAATTATAACACAATATAAAAAAAACAATATACTAATGTGTAAATAATAATGTAATAATTATAAAGATTATTTAGGTGGCCTTAATACTTTACAGGTTTTCTCAATTGCTAACACACTATACAATATTAATTTGTACCAAGTATCCAAAACACTCAAACAGTTTTCATAACAAAGACACGTTTGTCAAAACCTTTTTCAACATGATCACTTTTCCTTAGTGTTTACATTGCTTAAGATCAGTTAACTTTATACTGTTCTAGTACTGTAAAATATTGTATTGCACACCCTCAAACTTAAAACTGGTAAACTGATTTGTAGCCAAGTAGGCCTATAGTCCTTAAACGTATTTGTGAAGAACTGATTTTACTTTTTATAGGCTCTGGGAAGTAGAGAAGGTGTTTTGTCAGAACACTAATAAGCTTTTAGAGTAGAACAAATACGAGTATTACCAATACTGGGATGTATGGTGTCTGGGAGCTCAAATTAAGTTGTGTTGTGGCCACGACATAATAACTCCTGGGAACTTGATAAAATGTTGTCCCCACAACAGATTATTTAGTCGAAACATCATCATAACTCATGGGATTGTGATATAATGGCCACTACATCATTTTGTGGAGGTAACAACATCCTTATGTGTGGCCACCACATGTTATGATTAGGGAACGACATATTGTTCTCATGGCCAGGAGTTTTATGCATAACCAAACCTGTGTGACCATAGCAACCTTGGTTTATCAGAGATAGATGCAACATTTGTTATTCCATCAAACATTAATTTCACTGTGTTTAATAGTATTATTACTAAAATTACACTAACTTATTAGGCCTATATATTTATATTATATGTTATATATGTTTATTATCCCCCTTGCAATTTGTGAATGCCTGTACCTAGCTGACGTTTGGTCTAATTATGCTAGCCTATTTTGTAAATACACGCCTGATAGTTCTAATGTTTTATTGCATTTATCCCCTTGTGTGAAGAACAATTAGCGTGTTGTGGTTTCATTTACAAATGAAACGACGTGAATGAATAAATCCTCAACGTAACACTATAGTATGTATAGTTGTGTACTGTAATTGTCTATTCAATAGGCGAAATACAATTCTATATATGTTAGAAGTAAATTGCATTCCAGCGACAAATCCTGTCAGCATAATCAAAGCCTATTGTCATGTCCAGCATTAACAGTAGGCTATTATTAACAAAACTATTCTGAACGTTAGGTAAAGAGATCGAAATGAAGGTTGTAAATTAATATAAACGAATGTCAAAATATAACCATCAATACTACCCAAAAGTAGCTATTATTAATGAACAAATATTACGGGGCGATCAGTAAATGGACTTACAAGACTGTAGGACAGAAAATTAGGCGTTCTATTATGCACTTTATGTAAGATGTATTAATGATACACTTCAATTCTGACTATCGCACGTAATACAGTCCTACTGCCAAGGACTATGGTTAATATAATAATTTATAAATGTAATAATGTCTATAAGGAGTAATATAATACCTTCTCAAATGAAAATACAATCATAACGATTCCATCTCGGTATTCCGGGTTGCAGGTTTGTTTACATTACACCAGTCGCCACGAGAAAATTATGTCGTTCCATAAGGAGTCGTGGCCACGAGAAATGGATTTCGATATTCAGCATAGAAATATATCATGAATGAATGTTATAATGCCCATAATATAAAATAGGCCTACAATAAAAAAATTCTTATCCATCCTACAGTCTTGTAAGGACATCAACTGATCGTCTTTTCCCCGTAGGCTAATGTTTGTATATTATTCTTATTATTACAAAAATCCTATTATTATTTCTTATAATTTTTTAATCGTTTATATTCATTTTCCCCAATAAAGCGTTTCTTAGGCGGACTGTAGTATTTCCTGGAATGTTTAAATGTAACATATATTTATTGAAATTGTGGCTAATTAATAAATCATATTAATAAATACAATGATTTTCGTTAAGGAATTAATCATTCACGTATTAGCATTAGTTGACACCACAACAACCTCATTTATAATGTATCTGACAATTATGCCGCAAAAGGTTTGTTTTGATTACATGTATGCCCATGTGTGATGTTGTGTTTTCCTTCACAACTGAAACTCCATTAATGATTTAATCTTCAACGAAACACTGTAGGTTCTTTAGCGCCTATTCATTAACCCAGATGACAGAAAAATATATTTACAATGCATTCCAGCCAACATTCCATTCTGCATAATCAAAGCTGCATATCCAGCGTTGTGCACTCTTAATGTTATGATTATGAATTTAAAGTAAAGAGATCGAAATGAAGGGGGGGGGGGGGGGGTAATCTAACAGATTATAAAAATATAAGCTATAATAATAGGATAATTCCAAAAAAAAAAAAATAATATATATATATATATATATATATGGAAAAAATACTGTAGTCAGCAACATTGAGCCAAGCTCTCCTTTGCGAAGCTCTCCTCGAACTTCCTCCTGCACCTGAACGAACAAATACAAATTGCAGTTTAAAAAAAAAAGAAAAGGATGTAAAAGAGCCCGATTCAGCCCCGCGGTGTTCTGGTGTTCAGGGCTCACGCAGAGATTTATTTTGAGCGTCTCAGAACACTTGAACGCCGAATGTGCCTCATTTTGCTCTTGTACCGACAAATACATACAACATATGTCAAAATACCCGTCTTGGAAAGTAGGTTAGAAAAAACTGTCGGTTAAGTCTTAAGTGACGGTAAACCGTTTGGGGGGAAAAAGGGGGTTTTGTATTATATTGGATGCATTCATTGTCTCTTAAAGTGACCGCGCCTAATTTAGCTATTGGCTGCAGTACTGTTAATCTTAATAAAATGAAAGACCATCACTCACTGCTCTTGACTGAATTACTTTGTAGATTTAATATCCAGTCAGATCAACAATTATTTAAACTTTCAGCAAACCTTGTTTATTTAAATGTAGTTAAAATAAATTGTTTGCAACCACTTACCATAAAGACATTTATTTAATGCAATGATTAATTTATTTCAGTGGAGAAAGGTTTTTGTTCTGTGTGAGGGTGACTATAAATGAGTGAGAAAATAATCAATTGATTTCATGTAATGCAGTTACAGAAGAGGCAGATCTGGACACCCAGTATGAGACTGAGATTGTTGAAAAACAGTCAGACTTCCACTCTCAGCCTATATACGAAGATCCACACACCAACTCAGACACTACACCTAAGACTACGAAGATACAGAAGGGAGAGACTGGTTTGGATGTTTTGAGAAATTGTCCAGAAGTGAAGAACCCTTTCTTTATCTCCATGACAAAATTAATGTGGGATAGGATCAGGCCACAAAAAGGAGAATGCAAATTAAGAGAACCTTGGACTGACCATGTGTACAACAGCTTTAAAGAGACAAATCCATGTTGCCCTCTCGCCTTTAAATATCAACATGTAAAGCCTTCATGGAGCAGAAAAAAAAATTCACCATATTTAACATTGAAAGCAGTCTGCACATTCCCCTCTTGCCCAGCAAAATACTCTTTCACAATGCAAAATAATCCTACTGCATTGGACCAAGATGTGAAATTCCTAGTCCGACAAACCGGAGATATACGCCACAAACTTTCAGAAAAAAAGGCTAGACCAGCTACCAACCTAAAACGAGGAAAAATAGCCAAGTCCCTAACGCATGGACCCAGCCAGCATTTTTACAGCACACTTCAATCAACACCAAAAGAGCAACTCCTTGCTGGAAACATGAGTGAATGTGTCAGTAAAGAAGTGTTGAAAGTAATCAGCTCAGAAATGAGAAAAAAGGAATCCATTCACTCTGACATCTTCTTGGAAATATACTTACTGCAGACACTACTCAAGGAATGTGGCCCAAAGTACTTCAGAATACCAGGCTACATACAGCTTTTCAGTATGAATCCCTTCATTGTTCATTTGTACACAGAGTGTGGCATCAGCATTCTTGTGCATCATTTGCGAAGTAGGTCCCCTGTGGCCCTCTATCTTGATGCCACTGGTGGAGTTGTCTCAAAAATTCCAGAACAGCCAAAACGTGTGTTGTACTATGCTGTCGTTCTTCCAGGAAATAATCGAGAGGCACCACCTCTTCCCGTTTGTGAAATGCTGTCCAATGATCATTCAGTACCACCAATCACATTTTGGCTCATGCAATTTACATTGCATTTGTCAAAATACACACAAATAAAGATTCACCAGGTTGAGACTGATTACAGCTGGGCATTAATACAAAGTGTGCTGCTTGCTTTCAACAAAGAGCACATCAGCTCTTACCTCGACAGAGCATATGAGTTGTGCATGGGGCAAAAATCATGGATGGAAATGAAGTCATATACTCTCCTCCACATTTGCTCTGCACACATTTTGAAGGCTGTCAGACAGGCAATCTGTAGGCAAACGGATGATAAAGGACTGAGAGACTTTGCAACATTTGCCTTTGCAAGACTCCAAAATGCCAGCAACATGACTGAATCCAGAATTGTGTTCCGTGCATTATGTGCCCTGCTCACAACCCCACAAAACACACAGCTTGTCAGAGAAAGTCTCTGTGTTTTGGAGAGTGTAATCTCCAGATCCAAAGATGAAACATTGGAAGAAACTACCCAATCTAAAGGCTGGGAAATGTATGAAAGTGAAGACAGAACACATGCAACCACCATCATTGGCAGATCACCATTCTTTGCTTATTTTCAGCAGGTCATGCAAGAGGTGAAGGAACAAGTGGCAGGTGATGAGACATGGATGGTAAAAGAGGACAACCCGTACTTTTGTCCAGGCATCATCACTCTCCTCTTTGATACCTATCTGGCCATTTTTCCTCTTTGGAGTGGATTGCTGTTGGGAGACCTCAGTAGGTATGAATGTCATGAACAGGACTTGGTGACAGCAAAGAACCAATCAAAAACAAGAGATACAAATTGTCACGTCGAAAGGTGGTTTGGAATTGTCAAACATTCCATAATGCAGAAAGAAAAACGAGTCAAACCAGGAACCTTCATACGAAAAATACATCAATCTCTGCAAGCAAGATATACAGAGAATATCATTCAGCATAACCTCCCTCTAAAGCTGATGCTCCAAACTGAGCCACCTGTGAATCTTGATCAGTCTCAAGAAACCTGGATGAAGAACAACCTTCCTGAAAAGCCAGTTCTCCAATCTGATTCACCTGAGTCAACTGTGAACCTTGATCAGTCTCAAGAAACTTGGATGAAGAAGAACCTTCCTCAGAAGCCGTTGCTCCAACTTGAGACACCTCAGACACCTGTGAACTTGGAGCAGTATCAAGAAACCTGGATGAAGAAGAAGGAAGAACGTTTCCCACACACTAAATCTAAATACTATTCTGTTCCTCCAAAAATACCTGCTCCCCAAAAAAGAAGGCTTAATGTGACACAGAGCAAGAAAAAAGCCAGTTTGCACACAAGTCAGATTTCTGCAAAGGTACTCCGTGTAGAAGAAGAGGTAATGAGGTTCTTAGTACAAAACAAGAAAAATATTTCATGCATATATTAAGGTATGCTGCTATTTACTGAATGTACTTCATGTTTTTATAGTTCGACATGCTATGGAAGAAGCCAGCTACAGAGCTGGTTATAGCCATTGTGAAGTCTCCTAGGCAGAATCAGGAGATAACGTTACATCACAGGGAATTCCAATCACTAAGGCCACATGACTGGTTAAATGGAGAGGTAAACATATGTACACATAAAGCAAAATGCATTATTGTAGAATTACAATCATATTTCAGAGCATGATACCAACATACTGTCCCCATATGTAGTAATGCAAGTAATTTGATTCAAACTGAAATCCTGTATCCTTTTTTAGACTATTGAGTGCTATTTAAGAGCTGTACTTCATAGGACGGGAGCAAATCTCTACCAGCTGAACTATTACACCACACATGTCATTTTAAATGGCACAAGGGAGCAGATGGCACGGCAAAGATTGCGAAAAGTGAGAGGCAATTTTTGGAACGCTTACTTTTTATATGTACAGTACGCAGACATGATTATGTACATTTTTGATAAATAGGTCAACTTTGAGCAATACGATGGACTCATCACTTTCGTACTTGTCAATGAGAACCACTGGAGGTTGGTGGTAAGTACAAACAGAAATGTTACACTATTAAATATACTGTAAACATGGACATGGCCATATAGAAATGGTTGGTGGTTTCAGGAAACTTTGTTAGAATTGACTTGGTAGTACTCATTTTCATGTTTCTTTTACTCCAAATTAGTACCTACATGCTCTGAGGAACACCATTTTCATCCTCGACTCTTTAAAGGGTACAGATGAAAAGAAACAAGCCGCAGAGACATGCTCAAAATTCCAGTATGACACTTAATTTGTGTATTTAGTAACTAGCATGTTCACCTCCAAACCACTAATAATGATAAATTACCATAGTTGATGTTGATTAAGACCAACATGCACTGCTTTTTTCCTAAACCAGAGCTTTTTTTGAAATGAGAAGAGAACGGGATGAAAAGAAAGACTGGGTGCAGAAGACCTGGACACCTGACAAAATCAGCCATTCATTTCAGGCAGACAGTTTCAGCTGTGGTGTTTTTGTGATGCTGGTAAATGGAGGGGGGGGGGGGGACATAAACACTGTCCTGACCTTTGCCCATATGACACAGTGTCTGTTCCTTTACACAACTGTCCTTTTAGATGGGCAAACAGGTGGTGGAAGAATTCCCCAATATTCCTGAGAATATTAATATAACACCCAGCGAGGCCATGATGTGCCACTACAGGGAAAATCTGGCCAAAGACATTTTGCTGGCATCAGGTATCAAACATTTTAACAAACAGTTTAAATCAGTCACACACACAGAAAGATTCCTTGTACTCCTATCTACATTCTACTAATTGCAGTTTCAAGAGACGAGTACTGCTCTGTGTGTGGGAAATTCGACAATGGCCAAACAGAGGAGCAAGTAATCTGGGTATTGACTATGCCACTTCTGCCAACTGAGTAGTTGGACAAAGCTTAAACAAGTGTTTTCAATAGTACTATTACCAGTTTCTGAATATATCTAACAGCATGTCATATTTCCCTTCCAGATCCAATGTGAATCATGTAATAGGTGGTTTCATGTTCAGTGTCTCAAAATTAATGTGCCACCAGAAGAACAAGCATGGATTTGTGACTTGTGTTGGTAAGCTCGTATAGAAGCTTATGCTGAAAGTGCGGTAAAACACTAAATAAAGAAGTATAGCCTTTTTGATATGTCATGGAATTTCTTTTGTAGTATTCAGTGTATGTGGCATATTGGTCTACTGCTCTTTGTGTAAAAGAATTGCTCTTATGTTTTGTCATATTTCACATACATCCATACATTGTATTCTTTATGAGTGTAGCCAGTACAGTATAATCATTTGTAAGTGTTTTTTAGTTTGTAGTGTTTTTTCTACGGCAATTTAATATTAAAATGTGCATATTACACTGTTGTTGCATCTTTGTCTACATTTCTCATGTAAAATGTACATTGGGTAAGGGTGGGATGTTTGAACAGGATATAGGACATGTAATGGTGAAAAATACATTATATGCAAGGATGTACTATAGGTACTGTATTAGACGAGATATGTTGTTAATTGATATATGAAGACTGCAAACTGCACATTTGTCTCAAAGAATGTTATTAAGATGAAGGGATTCATCCAACTGTAAAATAATCACAACATTATTCCCTATGATGCACAAGCCTTGGTTTTTGAAATGATGCCTTTTATTGTTTTTAGATACAGTGCTGAATCCATATTATTCATGTTTTATATACTGTACACACTTTAATTTAACTCGGATATCCTAATTATTATTATTAATAATAATAATTAAACTCTAAAGTCCTGTGTCCTCATAGGCTGCCTACCTGCATGATCAATACTGAGAACACTCAGTATGCTGGGTCCTGATTGCATATTTGAGCTTTATGTATAGCTTCTTTTCAAAGTCACCTAAATGTAATACATAAGCCAATCCCCATGGTGTAGTGTGACCGTTGGAGTGTGCTTAATAACAAAGTTATTTGGGGTTAACTTGGGCAAACACTGAAATTTATGGAAATGTTAAGGTGCGGGTAGCATCAGGACCATGGACAGTGGCATGAAATAAAAAATAGCATAGGTTTCCTTTAAAATACAAATATTTCAAGGTCGTTTCAAGTTTAACGCTTAGAGCAATATTCTGTATGATATATATATATATATATATATATATATATATATATATATATATATATATATATATATATATACATGGTATATAAGACATGGATGTTGTAATGTATCTTTTAGAGCAAATACTTGTATTTCCAGATTTCTGATATGCTCTACAAGGTCCCATAATTATTTAGCAGCTTGTTTTGTAACTGTGTGAGCCTCTTTTAAAAAGGTATTGAACTGCAAGTGAAGTAATGGTGTGTCTATGAAGAATCAAAAGGATGCTGCAAGTGAATGTTTTATGGGCAATACTTGTATTTCCAGACTTCTGAGATACTCTACAAGGTCCCATAATTATTGAGCAGCTTGTTTTGTAACCGTGTGAGCCTCTTTTAAAAAGGTATTGAACTGCAAGTGAAGTAATGGTGTGTCTATGAAGAATCACATGGATAGAGCAAATGTAGGTTTTATGGCCGATACTTGTATTTCAAGACTTCTGATATGTTCTACAAGGTCACATAATTTTTTAGCAGCTTGTTTTGTAACCGTGTGAGCCTCTTTTAAAAAGTTATTGAACTGGAAGTGTGGGTAAGTGTCTCTATGAAAAAATACAGAGATGCTGTAAATGTATAATTTAAAGCAAACACTAGTTCATTTAAGACTTCTGATATGATGAAGAAGGTCAGATAAATATTTAGCAACCTGATTGGTAACAGAGTTAGCCTTCTTTGGAAAGGTATTAAACTGGAAGTGAAGTAATAGTGTGTCTATGAAGAAATAGATAGATGCTGTACATGTATGTTTTATGGCCAATACTTGTATTTCAAGACTTCTGATATGTTCTACAAGGTCCCATAATTATTTAGCAGCTTGTTTTGTAACTGCGTGAGCCTCTTTTAAAAAGGCATTGAACTGCATGTGAAGTAATGGTGTGTCTATGAAGAATCACAAGGATGCTGCAAGTGAATGTTTTATGGGCAATACTTGTATTTCCAGACTTGTGAGATACTCTACAAGGTCCCATAATTATTTAGCAGCTCGTTTTGTAACCGTGTGAGCCTCTTTTAAAGAGGTATTGAACTGCATGTGAAGTAATGGTGTGTCTATGAAGAATCACATGGATGCTGCAAGTGAATGTTTTATGGGCAATACTTGTATTTCAAGACTTCTGATATGTTCTACAAGGTCCCATAATTATTTAGCAGCTCGTTTTGTAACCGTGTGAGCCTCTTTTAAAGAGGTATTGAACTGCATGTGAAGTAATGGTGTGTCTATGAAGAATCACAAGGATGCTGCAAGTGAATGTTTTATGGGCAATACCTGTATTTCCAGACTTCTGAGATACTCTACAAGG
Organism: Carassius carassius; assembly: GCF_963082965.1. NCBI lineage: Eukaryota > Metazoa > Chordata > Actinopteri > Cypriniformes > Cyprinidae > Carassius > Carassius carassius. The sequence goes on from NC_081800.1 coordinate 14,126,405, forward strand.
TCCCATAATTATTGAGCAGCTCGTTTTGTAACCGTGTGAGCCTCTTTTAAAGAGGTATTGAACTGCATGTGAAGTAATGGTGTGTCTATGAAGAATCACATGGATGCTGCAAGTGAATGTTTTATGGGCAATACTTGTATTTCCAGACTTCTGAGATACTCTACAAGGTCCCATAATTATTTAGCAGCTTGTTTTGTAACCGTGTGAGCCTCTTTTAAAAAGGTATTGAACTGCAAGTGAAGTAATGGTGTGTCTATGAAGAATCACATGGATAGAGCAAATGTAGGTTTTATGGCCGATACTTGTATTTCAAGACTTCTGATATGTTCTACAAGGTCACATAATTTTTTAGCAGCTTGTTTTGTAACCGTGTGAGCCTCTTTTAAAAAGTTATTGAACTGGAAGTGAAGTAATGGTGTGTCTATGAAGAATCACATGGATAGAGCAAATGTAGGTTTTATGGCCGATACTTGTATTTCAAGACTTCTGATATGTTCTACAAGGTCACATAATTTTTTAGCAGCTTGTTTTGTAACCGTGTGAGCCTCTTTTAAAAAGTTATTGAACTGGAAGTGTAGGTAAGTGTCTCTATGAAAAAATACAGAGATGCTGTAAATGTATAATTTAAAGCAAATACTAGTTCATTTAAGACTTCTGATATGATGAAGAAGGTCAGATAAATATTTAGCAACCTGATTGGTAACAGAGTTAGCCTTCTTTGGAAAGGTATTAAACTGGAAGTGAAGTAATAGTGTGTCTATGAAGAAATAGATAGATGCTGTACATGTATGTTTTATGGCCAATACTTGTATTTCAAGACTTCTGATATGTTCTACAAGGTCACATACTTATTTAGCAGCTTGTTTTGTAACTGTGTGAGCCTCTTTTAAAAAGGTATTGAACTGCATGTGAAGTAATGGTGTATCTATGAAGAATCACATGGATAGAGCAAATGTAGGTTTTATGGGCAATACCTGTATTTCCAGACTTCTGAGATACTGTACAAGGTCCCATAATTATTGAGCAGCTTGTTTTGTAACCGTGTGAGCCTCTTTTAAAAAGGTATTGAACTGCAAGTGAAGTAATGGTGTGTCTATGAAGAATCACAAGGATGCTGCAAGTGAATGTTTTATGGGCAATACCTGTATTTCCCGATTTCTGAGATGCTCTACAAGGTCCCATAATTATTGAGCAGCTTGTTTTGTAACCGTGTGAGCCTCTTTTAAAAAGGTATTGAACTGGAAGTGTAGGTAAGTGTCTCTATGAAAAAATACAGAGATGCTGTAAATGTATAATTTAAAGCAAATACTAGTTCTTTTAAGACTTCTGATATGATGAAGAAGGTCAGATAAATATTTAGCAACTTCATTGGTAACAGTGTGAGCCTTATTTTGAAACGTATTGAACTGGAAGTGAAGTTATGGTGTCTATGAAGAAACACAGGGATGCTGCAAATGTATGTATGGGCAATACTTGTATTTCAAGACTTCAGATATGTTCTATAAGGTCCCATAATTATTTAGCAGCTTGTTTTGTATCAATGTGAGGCTTTTTTTAAGTTATTGAACTGGAATTTGTGTCAATGGACAAGTACATAGGTATGGATCTTTTTCAACATCTACACTACATACTTCTATATTTCAAGACTGGATGTATGTTATCTAGGGTCAGATAAATATATCGCTACTTAGCACATGTTCCCTTCTTTCAAAAGCTGTTGAAGTGGGTGGCTTGTCATTGAGGAATCCCATAAAAACAGTGATGGTCAAATTAAATATGTGAACCACAAATTCTTTATAATCCATCTTGAAGAAAGTTTTGCCATCATTTTTTAAATGTTCGCCGAAAATCCACATTGTGTTTGCTGTCATGATTTCTGAGTAATGGTCAATAATCTGAGGGATTCAGTACCAGGCAAAGTGATATTTTTGCAGAATTGCAGACATGAATTGCACATGAATTGTGAGAGATTAATGTTAAACAAAGATGTCATAAATAAGAAAAACATAAAAGAGTTCAGCCATTTTTTCCATTCAACACCTGGAGAACACTGTTACACTGTTAAGTCTTTATCATACTTAAAATCAGAAAAAACAACAAAGGTGAATAAATTGCAAGACATGGGCTGTAGTATGTTCTGTAGGATCCAGACAAGATGTTCCAGCTTGCTTCGGAGAAGTTGACCCATGCTTTTAAAACCTATTGAAAGAAATCATATGTCATTGTTAAAACCAACACATCAACACAGTTTATGTTCATTTTGAGGCAAATAAATATATCAAAATGTTGCTTTAACTATGCCATTAACTATGTTCAGGAGATTACACTTGATTTTCCACTTGTCTGAATTGTTAAATTATGCAATAAATTATACTTTATGTACGTTTATTATTTTTAAGTTCCTAAACATATTTACAAACACCATAATTATAATGCAATTTCTATTGTTGCTCAAGGAAAATCTATAGCATTAGAAGACATCATGTAAGTGAAATTTGCTGGCACATTTGTGGTTGGCTCAAGAATACTTGTCTGTTCGCACACAATGAAAAAAAAACTTTTTAGACGGTCCCTAACGAATTTCCAGCACTACGTTGGATATTCAGCGGACATTCGCTTCTAAAAATGCCATAAAAACAATATTTGGCCATTTTGATCGATTTTGAAACCATTCTGTTTGGTTCACAATGATGTCGCTGATTAGAATATGCCAAAAAAAACTTTATTGCACATATAATTTGAAAGTTATTGAACGCGGAAATGTGGGAAAAGTTGCGAATGTGCGAATATAAAACCAACTTTACCCAACTCACTACGAGAAGCTGATTGTTGGTAGAATGTTTCCAAACAACTCAGTTTGCCGGATCGGTTCAAATCCAGCCGCAGCCGAGGTCAAATATACATAAGAGTTTTCTGAAACAGACGGGATATAGACATACCTTATTCAGCACCCATCACAGTCGTACGAGATTTATTTTGTATCGGACACTGACAGAAGACAGCAGAACTCGAATTTTCTTTCTACTTCTGCTTCTTCTTCTTCTTCTGTGGTTTTAATGGCGAGTTGCATGACCGCTTTTCGGTGCATATCGCCACCTCCTGTGCTGGCGTGTGAAATGATTTTAGTCTGTGTGTGCTTGAAAAAAAAATCTATATTCTGTTTTTAAGAATATCATTTGTAATGAATTTAAAAAAAAGATTTTACAATTTTACCTAATCCTTGATTTGTATTTAATACATTTCTGATTGTATATTCTTTGCATCCCATGTTCATTTCCTCCTGGACAATTTAAAGGGTTAGTTCACACAATTACCAAAATTATGTAATTAATAACTCACCCTCATGTCGTTCCAAACCCTTGAGACCCCCTGTCATCTTCGGAACACAGTTTAAGATATTTTAGATTTAGTCTGAGAGCTCTCAGTCCCTCCATTGAAACTGTGTGTATGGTATACTGTCCATGTCCAGAAAGGTAAGAAAAACATCATCAAAGTAGTCCATGTGACATCAGAGGGTCAGTTAGAATTTGTTGAAGCATCGAAAATACATTTTGGTGCAAAAATAGCAAAAACTACAACTTTATTCAGCATTGTCTTCTCTTCCGGGTCTGCGCGTTCACTGCAGTGTATGATATCTGGTTCGCGAACGAATTATTCGATGTAAATGGATCTTCTTGAACCAGTTCACCAAATCGAACTGAATCATTTGAAATGGTTCGCATCTCCAATAAGCATTAATCCACAAATGACTTA